>NC_057799.1:297003908-297020071 GCF_018294505.1 Triticum aestivum
ACACGCGCGCCGCCTCGCCTCGCCCCGCCGCCGACGCCCGTCACCGGACTCACCGGAGCCGCCGCCCGCTGTTCGCCGTTCCGCCGGCGGTTTTCTCCGCCTAAACCACCAAGCCGGCCGAACCGGTATAACCCCGATCCGGTTTTTTTTTTACTTTTCGGTTTTTCTTTTTAGTCCGGTTTAGTTTTTTTAGTTAGATCTATTCAATGAACATTCTCTGTTTAGAACTAGTTAACGAACATTCACTATTTAGTTTTTTTCTCTTTCTGTTATTTTCGGCCAGGGACCTAGTAGCAATTTGTTTTTCTTACATAATAGCCCCTCGTTTTCAAACACTCATAACTATTTACTCGTTTGTCCAAATCCAACGAAACCAACGCCCACTTCTTCGTTATGATCTCCTCTATCCAGTAAAACAACTTAAACATGTTTTTGAAAGTTTTAAAATTTGAATTCAAACAGATTTGTATTCAAACTTCTTTTGTTCATAACTTAAGTTCCGTAACTCCGTTTGAGTTGATTCTTTTTGCAAATCGAAGCTCTTGACGTAAACTTTCTGATAAGGCCAAATTCATATAATTTTGGTACTGTTAGAAATTGTTTTATGTTGCAAGAGTTATTTGCTTGGTTTTGATGTTTCCCGAATCGTCTTCTTCGTTCTTCTGATCTTTTGAGTGATTGCTTATGTGTGGTTACTATTGCTTGCTTGCGATAGATTGAACGGAGTGTGACGAGTAGAACTATCAAGAGTTTTGAGTGCGGATCATCTTCATCAACATTGCAGGCAAGTTCACACTTTGATCATATCCCGTTCATACCCAGTTTTTGTGCATTAGATTCAACCCTCAAACATTGCATGGTTAGGATCTAATTTAAATTGAGGGTATTGGGAAGTAGTTGAGGTAGTACCTATTACCTGTTTTATTTATCAAACCCTTGGGAGTTACTTCTACGTTGCTATTATATTGACATGCTATGCTCGTAGACGTGGATTGGGTTTGAGAGATATTCATGATAGATGTGAGATTGTTAATAATGGTTTACTTAAGGTGGCAACTAAAACTCACATCTGGGTGGATTGAGGCACCTGGAGAACCCAGTGTTGTCTGTTTGTATAAGGACCGCCACCCAGGCTCAAAGGGATCATAAGATTATTCATGCTAGAAACGTCCGTGTGCAGCCACAAGCTATTATGGGCTCTAGCATAGTTGAGTAAGTTGTGGGAAACCTTTCCATGATGGGCTAGCAGATGTAGGGGATTGTAGGTGTACCGGCCTATCTATCGGTTAAGGGGACCTCTTCGGAAAGACTGTGTCTCGGTCATCCGTTTCTCAAACATCATGCAGTGCGAGAATCAAGCGGAGGCGATCGAGTCTTGTGGGGAAAAGTGCGCAAACCTCTGCAGAGTGTACAAACTAATCATGATTAGCCGTGTCCCCGGTTATGGACATCTTGAGTATCTAGTTCTTGGATTATCCCGTTGATCTCATCATGTTACTTTAATTAATATTGTTGGGTTAATGATGATACTTAATTGGGATTGAGATGCTGTCAACCATCTCAATGTTTCACAACCACCATGATAGTTAAATAAAACTTATTCCTTTGAAGTAGGGAAAAATTGGCTTTTCGCAAAAACATTATAACCATAGAGCTTTTCCACCAGCCATATATGCATGTAGTGATAGCCTTTGTTCATCATTTCTCTATGGTGTGAATTTGCCAGCATATTCCATGTGCTGACCCGTTTTCGGGCTGCAACGTTTCATGTTGCAGGATGTCTTACGACGAGTAAGTGATTCGTTAGGGTTACGATTTCTACACTCAACTTTGCCGTTGGTGTTGATGGGAATCCACAACCTTTTTACTTCCGCTATTTTGGATTGAGGTAATAGTATTTATGTTATTTTATACATGTGATTTACCTTTGTTATAAATCCTCGAGTACTGTGTGTGTCAGCATACCGATCCAGGGATGACACTTAAGCACAGAGACTTGATCCATTCGGGTCGGGTCGCTACATTAATACACTAGATGCATGCTGGATAGCGGTCGATGTGTGGAGTAATAGTAGTAGATGCAGGCAGGAGTCGTTCTACTAATCTTGGACATGATGCCTATGTAATGATCATTGCCGGGATATCGTCATAATTATTTGAGGTTCTATCAATTTCCCAAGAGTAATTTGTTTACCCACCATTTGCTATCTTTCTCGAGAGAAGCCAATAGTGAAACCTACGGCCCCGGGTCTTCTTTTTCATATATTTGCTTGCGATCTATTAAACCAAAAATACAAAAATACTGTGCTGCACTTTATTTGATTCGCGATCTATTATTTTAATCCACTACATTTTTCTGGCATCGTTACCCGGAAGGGATTGACAACCCCTTTAACACGTCGGGTTGCGAGGTGTTGTTATTTGTGTGCAGGTGCTGTTTACGTTGTGTTGCTTGGTTCTCCTACTAGTTCGATAACCTTGGTTTCTTCACTGAGGGAAATACCTACCGTCGCTGTGTTGCATGATCCCTTCCTCTTTGGGGAAATACCGACGTAGTCCTAGCAGACAGGAGCTTTTCTGGCGCTATAGTCAGAGAGCCATCAAAAGGAATTTCTGGCGCTGTTGTCGGGGAGGATCTTCAACATAACCAGGTTCCTAATCACAAATGTCATCTCCTCGCAATTTACATTATTTTCCATTTGCCTCTCATTTTCCTCTCTCCCACTTCACAAAATTTGCCGTTTTATTCACCTCTCTTTTTCTGTTCGCCATTTTCTCGTCAGATCTATTCTTTGCTTGCAATCATGAGAGATTTCGGTATGGCATCAACAGATGATGGCCTAACTCCTAAGATTGGACGTACAGGCAATCTGGATGCTAAAACTTTTATCTTGGGGCAAGGGAACGTTATGGGAAAATAACGTATCCAAGAATTCTTCAATTGTATGGGAAATCTGAGTCTTGATGATGCTCCTATACTTAAAACTACTAGATCTTATGCGGATGCTATTTCAGCACTAGTTCTGAAACTTGAAAGTAAATTTATCCGCACTCATCCTACTTTGCAAAGATTGTTTTTTGAGCTTCCCGAAATAAATAATCCTAGAGCCAAAAAGTTAGCTACTCTCGTTCTTATGAACGAGTTTGACTACATAATTCGGGAAGCTAGGGAAATCTTTGACTTTTATGGTATGAATCGTGAAAACCCGTGATAGATGAAATTCTTTACAATAGTGACTATGCACTAAGGCATTTGCTTGGGGATAACAAGATCTTTGATGAGAATCTTAAAAAGGAGGTCCCCGTTCTAGAAATAACCCAACAAGTTTTTAATAATGTTAATCAACACTATTCTTGGATTGTTGCGGGAAATCAAAGGGGTTATGATGAAAACCAACTAAGGAATGCTAAAGTTTCTATGGATAATATGTTTTATGTTGTGTTTACAAAACCTCCTGATAAAAATACCCCCAAGAAAATTAAGAAGAAGGAAGATGACAAAACTTAGATTCTTGCCTTATGCCTAGCTAAGGGCGTAAAACTATAGCGCTTGTTGCGAGGCAACACAATGAATAAATTTTATTTTTTTGCTTTTTGCTTTCTGTTCTTGAGTGTTAGCACAATTATGCTACTGTTGTGATTGTGTTTTTTATGTTTTAATTAGTGTTTGTGCCAAGTAAAGCCTTTAGGATCTTCTTGGGTGATAGTTGTTTGATCTTGCTGAAAAAGACAGAAACTTTGCGCTCACGAAAATAATTTTCATAAATCACAGAAAAGTTCTTTAGCCCTGATTCATTTTTCAGCAAATTAATATACAAATTACCCTGGTCGTCCTAATTTGGTAGAATTTTTGGAGTTCCAAAAGTATTCGCAAAAGTCAGATTACTACAGACTCTTCTGTTTTGACAGATTCTGTTTTCTCTGTGTTGTGTGCTTATTTTGATGGCTCTATGGTTTTCTTTGATGAGTTTTTGCCATAGAAAAGTTGGAATACAGTAGATATAATACAAAAACAAAATATGAGTTGGTTTGATACATCACTTATTGTAGTGATTTATTTTTCTTATACTAACGGATCTCACAAAAGTTTTGTTGACTTTTGTGTGATTGAAGTTTTCAAGTTTTGAGTTATCTTACGATGGATGAACGAAGGATGCAAGAGCCTAAGCTTGGGGATGCCCCGGCATCCCAAGCTATTATCCAAAAATGAGCAACCAACTAAGCTTGGGGATGCCCCCAAGTGGCGTCCCCGCTTTCCTCCAACAACTATCGGTATTTTACTCGAGGCTATATTTTTATTCATCACATGATATGTGTTTTGCTTGGCGTCTTGTATGATATGTGTCTTTGCTTGTTTTATTTTGTGTTTTAAGTCATCAATCCTTGCTGGACACACCTATTTGAGGGAGCTAAAATTATATCATGACCTGTTAGAATTGCTCTCTGTGCTTCACTTAAACCTTTTATGAGCTAGGACTTGCTCTAGTGCTTCACTTATATCTTTTTGAGCATGGTGTGCTTTGTTATTTTTGAAGAAATGCTCTCTTGCTTCACTTAGATTTATTTGAGAGTTAGTAAATTTTTGAAGAAATTCTCTCTTGCTTCACTTAAATTATTTTGAGAGAAAGAAAATTTGTTATGCTCATGATCTTCACTTATATTTGTTTGAGCTTACGAAAAGCAACACATGAAAATTAGTCCCAAAGTGATAGATATCCAAGAAGGATAAAGTAAAAAAAATCATGAAGATCATTGGACAAAATAAACTTGATTCTTAGTAATAGTTTTGAGATATGATGATATGATATGTGAGTTATGTTGATGAGTAATTGTGCTCTAGTAAGAATATTGGTGTTAAGGTTTGTGATTCCCTATGCATGCACGAAAGTCAATAATCATGCGGAAATTATATCCTACTTGTGGTGCATTATTCGGTGTTAATTATGCTTAATGCTTGCTTATGAGATTATTCGTTTCTTGGTTGGTCGCTTATCAATATTTTTGCTAGCCTTCACTTTGCACTAAGTATGATCTCTACTTGTGCGTCCAAAATCCTTTAAACCAGTTTTGCCACATGAGTCCACTATATCTACCTATATGCAGTATTCTTTTGCCGTTCTAAGCAAATTTGCATGTGCCATCTCTAATTTTCAAAATAAACTTCTCTTTTGTGTGTTTGTTTCGCTCGCGGAACGGTAACAGGTGGCTAATATTTTCCATGCTGGATGTGTTATTCTCAAGATGAGTGTTTATTCACTTGTCATTGCACGAGAGTAAGGCAAAGGTTTTAGGGATGCCCAGTCCTGAAATGCAAAAATGAATTTACTCTATGTTGTCAAATAATAAATTCCTTGGAAAGTGTTGGTATGGAGGGCACCCGTGGATACGGTTAGCCATGGAAAGTGAAAGAATGGTAGAAAAGGGAATAAACTGTATTTTCTGTTTGGGAACCGCCTATGGCATATCTAGCATGGAAAGTGTTCAGAACTCTGAGTCGTTTTCATTGGTGGGATGGATACACCTCCCAAAATGTTTTTATCTCTAATTTTTCTCTTTGAGCTCTAGCACCTCTACAAATCCCTACTTCCCTCCGTGAAGGGCCTTTCTTTTACTTTATGCAATTTTTTTATTTTGAATTTGAGTCTCCATCTTCTCTCATAAAAAGCACCAACTAGGAGGCGATATGATCAGGCTTAAGTATTGGGTGTAGCTAATATTCGAGTGTGTTTCATGAATGGATCAATATTTGAGCATGATGGGCTAGGGATAACTTACTTTTAGCGTTGATATTTTCAAAACCATGGTTGCTTGTTGATATGCTTGAGTATCTAAATTATTATGTCAAAACTAGACTATTGCTTTGAATCACATAAAAGTCCAAATGTCCATGCTATAAAGAAAGGAATATGATATGACATGATGAACAGCACTCCACATCAAAAATTCTGTTTTTATCACTTACCTACTCGAGGACGAGTAGGAGTTAAGCTTGGGGATGCTGATACGTCTCCAACATATCTATAATTTTTTATTGTTCCATGCTATTTTATTATCAATCTTGGATGTTTTATAATCATTTTATAGTCATTTTATATCATTTTTTGGTACTAACCTATTGACATAGTGCCAAGTGCCAATTGTTGTTTTTTCCATGTTTTTACATCGCAGGAAATCAATATCAAACGGAGTCCAAATGCAACAAAACTTCACGATGATTTTTTTGACCAAAAGGAAGAAGTTGGGCCCTGGTTGCACCTAGGGGGAGTCCCGAGGAGGGGACAACCCACCAGGGTGCGCCAGGAGGCCCAGGCGCGCCCTGGTGTATTGTGCCCACCTCGGGTGCCCCCTGGACCGCCTCTTTGCTCTATAAATACCCCAAAAATCCAATAACCCTAGAAGCATCGACGAAATACTCATCCACTAGATCCAATCTAGACACAATCTCGGATGGGGTTCACCACCTCCATTGGTGCCTCTCCGATGATGCGTGAGTAGTTCTTTGTAGCCTTCGGGTCCGTAGTTAGTAGCTATATGGGTTTATATCTCTCGCTGAATTCTCAATACAATGGTCTCTTGGAGATCCATATGATGTAACTCTTTTGCGGTGTGTTTGTTGGGATTTGATGAACTTTGAGTTTATGATCAGTCATATATTTTTATATCAATGAAAGTTATTTGAGTTTCTTTGATCTCTTATGTGCATGATCTCTTATAGCCTCGTATTTCTTCTCTGATATTTGGGTTTTGTTTGGCCAACTTGATCTATCACTACAAAAAAATACACTTCCGTGATGATACGTGTTTGTCACTGTAGGTCACGTTTTCTGTCATGCATGTACATCCATGATGATTTTATGACAGAATCAAGATAGTCATACCTGTGCTGTCATAGAAGTGTTCCATGACATTACCAAAATTATCATCACGGAAGTGTCCACTTCCATGACGAAAAATCGCGCGTCACAGAAGTGCTTTCGTCAAGGGTGACTGACACGTGGCATCCACCGTAACAGAATGCCGTTAAGCTATCGGGTCCGGTTTTGGATCCGATAAGCCGTTAACAGCCCGGATCAATGGTGATTTTCCACGTGTAAAATCATCATTGGCTGGAGGAAACATGTGTCAGCTCCCCGTTGGCACAGGTGTCACTCATCCAATGGGCGAGATGCGCTTATGAAATGTTGACACGTGGACCGGCCCAAAAGTGGCCCATAAAGTTTAAATGGGCCGGCCCAACTAAAGGCCCACAAGATTTTGCGGTCCATAATGGGCCAGCCCAGCAAAAGGCCCACGAGATTTTGCGGACCATAATGGGCCGGCCCAGCTAAAGGCCCACAAGATTTTGCGGGCCATAATGGGCCGGCCCAGCTAAAGGCCCGCAAGATTTTGCGGACCATAATGGGCCGGCTCAGCTAAAGGCCCACAAGATTTTACGGACCATAATGGGTTGACCCAGCTAAAGGCCCACGACATTTCGCCGACCATAATGGGCCGGCCCTGCTGAAGGCCCAATAGATTTTGATGACACTAGTAGGCCGGCCCATTAACAGGCTGCCATGTTTTGGGCCAAATGTCGGCCCATATTTGATCCGGTCCATTAATAGTCTGCCACGTTCTGGTCCTAATAAAGGCCCATATGAGATCCGGCCCGTTAAAAGCCTACCACGTTTTGGGCCAAATTACGGCCCAGATCAGGTCCGACCCTTTTAGAGGCTTTGGGCTAAATTATGGCCCATATCAGATTCGGCCCGTTAACTGGACGCTATGCTTTTGGGCCCACTTCATAAAGGCCCATTTAGTAATTCGGCCTGATATTAGTTTCGGCCTGTTAAAGGCCCGTTTAACATTTCGGCCCTATATATATTTCGGCCTATTAAAAGCCCGTCATATAGTTGGGCCTAACTACGGCCCCGTTTGCATCCGGCCTGCTCACAGACGATAATCTGATTGGGCCAAACAAGGACCGAGACAATTTTGGCCTGTTATAAGCCCATGATTTGATTGGCACAATCATGGGCCGGGGTCTATTTCGGCACGTTTCAGGCCCAACCTACTTTTCAGCCTCCTGAAAGCCCATTGAGTTTTCTTGGGAAAATAGGGCCGGCGGTTTACTCGGCCTATTAAAGGCCCGAATCTACTAGTGGGCCAGTTTACATTTAGGCCTGTTAACGGACCAAGATGACGGGGCCCATGATGCGGATCATACATAGTGATTTCCATGATGGACCAATTATGTACCGTAATTTTACGGTTTGGCCGGTTTACTGCGAAGACAGGATACATATACAGTAACATAACTGCAGCATCGTGAATAAGAAAAAAACCTAGACTATACAATAAAGAAATTACGACATATTACATCCACTGGGCATCAAAGTTCGCCACTATGATAATAAAGCACAAGCAGACAGCAGATTACATACACTGGGCATCAAAGATCGCCACCAGTGCAATTAAACACGCCGACAAAATAATATACAAAACCGACAGCACTTCAATAGAGTTCAAGAAAGGTTAGCCCTGCTCGGGAGCTGCAGCGCAAGCAGCTGAGCAAGCTGATGAGACAGCACTTGTTTGACACTTATATCCTCCTCACTCTGAAAGATAAACATGCAGACAGATGACAGGTTTTGCACATATAAGTATCAGTACTGACAATTCATTACGTTTCTTACCCACGAATAAAGTGACACAGTTTAAAATAGCATTAACACAATATGGTATTGTTCAGGTCAAGACATGGCAGGAAATGACATTGTGAAGGAGTTGGCAGCTTCACGACACCACTGGATTACAGATCAAGAACTCATAAGTATCTATGGTTAGTGTGCTGTCAATTTATCCCATTTCAGATTGGCAAAATAAGAAAACTTGCTCTGTATAGTTTAATTTACATGGTATGAAGAAGGAACTTAGTTGTACAACTGAAAACTTAAATTGAGAAGGACAAACTTTTGTTTATGAACTACTCCCTCCGTCCCATAATATAAGAACGTTTTTTACACTACACTAATGTCAAAAACGTTCTTATATTATGGGACGGAGGGAGTACATAATAAACTTTAAACATGCAATTTGATGCAAACACCAAAAATAAACAGTTGTTGCAGTCATGCCTAACCAAATATACACAACAAAGTTTGAAGGCTTGAGAAGGACAAACTTACATTATTGGTGAAGGCTGGCTCTATAAAGCCCTTGTCCATGCTGATGGGGGAGCAATTCAAGAAGTTTACCACAGAATCTTCTTCATAAGCATTGCCTTTATTCTACATTTTGTTAAGTGTAAATATAGATGTGACAATATAAGAAAAAATGGAGAATATTTAAGATAAGATGAAGAGTGATGCTACATAACCAAGTAGCTATAAATGTAAGTACAGCGATACAGGCAAAAGGTACAGCCAAGAGCAATGCAGAGCTAAACTTCTTCAGTACCATCGGTGTTATCCAACCTTATGGTAAGAGTAAATATAGATCTTATGTGTAGAAAATGGAGGGCAAAGGAAAATAAGCTGCAGAGTGATGGTACATGAACAACTACCTGTCAATATAAGTACACTGATAAAGGACAGCAGGTACTTACAAGAACAATGCAGAGCTAAAAGTTTTCATTGGCATTGGATATATTCTACACTAATGTAACCATTCATACAGATCAAATAATTTGGAGCAAACAATTGATAAGCAAGCTATCATACATACTGTTGTCACATAATGAACCAAGTATGTATGCAAGTACAGTGATACAGGACAACAGGTACTAACAAGAGCAAAGCAGCAGACAGCATATTTGCGATATCCTTTCGTTCTTTTCAAACCGGAATTCTTTTTCAAGTAGATTTCCTGCAAAAAAATCCGTAAGGCACATGCGGAAAAGTAGAAGTTCAAATTGTCATGCGATATCATAGACAGTACCTCATCCTTGGAATGAGACCAGTGCATAACAAGGATTTTCCATTCAATGTCTTCTAAATTTAGCACAGGAGACTTCACCAGAAATTCGTTCATAGACTTGCCATCAAAGTGTGTTTTCCTCAGGTAACACCGTACTGCTGCAATGCTTCCTTGAAAAGCGCAAGCGAGCTTTGCTCGTCATGACTATCCAGATTGACCCTCGCCTACTTACAACAATGTAATGTAAATCATTGATGTGTTCAATCAGCAGAAAACAGGAAAATAATCACCATGAATAATAGCACTTACACGTAAGTGGGACAGGAAGATGTGAAAATGGTGTTTGTCTTCACTATAATCTTCCCATGATGGGAATATATGCAGGTAGTCCCTAACAACATTGAAAGCATTGTCTTTTAAACTGGGAATAACTCGAATGGGGTTCCAATCTGCAGGAATTGGCCGTCTCTGCAGTTGGGATAGGTCTTCGGCCGGTGGACTTGTTGTACTTTTTGCTGGAGTGGGATTTTTTTGTGGTACGGCTGGTGCTATGGCAACTGAAACCGGCATACCTTTTGCTGGAGTGCAGGTCCTGTGTGGTGGGGCTAGTGGTGTGGCCAGTGAAGTATGGGTACAGTCTGCTGGAGTCGGTCCTACGTTTTGTGTCACTGGTTGTATAGCCAATATAAGTGGGGTGTTGTCTGATTTCTCTGGCACAACCACGTTTTTCAAGGACTTTGCTGGTGCTCCTTCAGGTTCGGCAATCACCCTCTTCCTTTTTGATGTCTGATGCACAAGAACAACATTTGAGTGGGAAAACATGGTATGATGATAGATGGAATATGTATTGATAATGGATGGGCATGGCATCTCGACATATATGATGACTAAACTAAGTAGATGGCGGTGCAACAAAGTAGAAGAAATGCAAGACAACATATGCAAGATACGCGCAATCAATAAAACCTTGCCAAATTAGAACAGGCACGTTGATGGGTGAACATGACAGGCCATCTGCCTTTGACTCCTCGAGGTTAGAATAGTCATTAGGATCATATTCTGAACAAGAATCTACAGGTGGGGAGCGTATGAGTTTCATTGCATCCAGAATGGCACTCAATGCCTTGGTGCCAATTTTGTAAGTCATTGCAGTGTTCCACAATATTCTTCTGATGTGCGGATTCTGATATTCACTGTAATTACATATAATATCTAAGAACCATGAAAACATAAATAGTTGTGAGATTATCTTTGTAATGCAGAGGATATTCTAATATAGGGGCGCCCCTGTAAACACTTGTGTGCTATCACTGGATTCTGATGAGAGAGCTCATGTGTGCTGTAATATGGTGCGTGCATTTATATAATCTGGCACAAGTACACAAAAAATAGGCTCCAGAAGTAAGGATAGTTGGCAAATGATAGGTTCAAAGTATACTGTATAGAGAGTTTATTGCCAAACCATGATAACAAGAGCACACAGCAACTAGGTAGATCATAGTGTACATAAAAGGGGTACACCATAACCACGATATATAAATCGGGAAAGTGGAACTGGCTTGAAAATACAGTGTTGTATTGCCACTAGTAATTGAAAGCCTATCGATCACATACAGGCCAGCTCTATCAGTTGTTGACTGCAGATGTCCCTGCTCCCCTTCCTGACATGGAACATATTGTACGTACTAAATACAGAATAACAAAAGAGGAACATGTTAAAGAACAGAAGAGGAAGCATATTCTTGAGGTTTCGCTTCATTGCATACAATGTTGGTTGCCCACTCATGATGAATCACAGCGCCCAAAGAAATGCAATTCCATGCTGTCTCTCTATATGTGGCAATTTTGAACAAGAGTCATTAGGATCATATTCTGAACAAGAGTCAACAGGTGGGGAGCGTATGAGTTTCATTGCATCCATAATGGCACTCAATGCCTTGGTGCCAATTTTGTAAGTCATTGTAGTGTTTAGCTTCAAGAGTGGACTGCTGCTAGTGCGACACAAAGCAGCTACATAGATCATAGTGTAGATATAACGGGAAAACCTTAAGCATCAGAGTAAAATCAGCAAAGTGGAACTTGCTGGAATATATGTGCTAGTATTGTCGGTACAGCTAGAAAGGCTTCGGATACCAGCTCTCTTCAACTGAAGGTGCAGTACTGTTAATATCAGTGTAACTCTCAAAGGCGACACAGCTCCCCGCATTTCCTTGCTATTCTTATAGGATTCAAGTGGGCTGGCCAATACAAATCCTATTCCCATGTTTACAAAATCCTACGAATCAAAGAGGCCCGAAGAGTTCAAAGTGTCCATCACAACCGACCGAATAGACCTCTACACTGCAAATGTCCCTGCTCATCTTCACTATAAGGAACATACTGTACTACTATCATACTCCCTCCGATCCAAAATATAAGTCTTGGTAGAGATTTCCACTATGGATCACATACAGATGTATCCAGATACATTTTAGAGTGTAGATTCACTCATTTTGCTCCATATGTACTCCATGGTGGAATCTATACAAAGACTTGTATTTAGGAACGGAGAGAGTACTTATTAAAGAAGAACAAAAGAGGAACAAGCTAAAGAAGAGCAAGCAGATTTCGGATAATAAAATGTTCGTTGCACAGTGCCCACACATGATGAACCAGAGCGCATTAAGAAAGCAACTCCCTGCTGTGTCTCTATATGTGGTGCACGTGCTTTTCAAAAGTAAAGTAGGAACATTAGCTGACCAATTAAATGTAATCTGTTTTAGTAATATCAGCATCATATCAGATTAGTACTTGAGCAACAAGTTTGGAATTATGAGTGGCACGTTGTTTAGCTTGATGGATTCAGGAGCAGTGCTAAGCAGGTACGATGATGGTACTGAATATAAAGGCATGTCTGCATGTAAGTCGCGTGACTTTTGTCATTTGGGTCAGTCGACCATTTCAGGCGGCTGGATGAAGATCCTACGTCTCCTAACCCTTCTTCTTCCTCGTCTCTGATTCTTCCCATACAGAACACCGCACGGGCCGCCGGCCGGACCACCGGCCCCCACCGCCTATGTTCCTCCACCACCCCCACCCCTGCCCCCACCCGCGTCGAGTTTTCTTTGTTCGGCGAGGCCCCACCACCGCCCCCCACAACCACCGTCCCCACCCGAGCCCCTTCGTTCTCACCGGCGAACTCCGGCGAGCTCTGAAAAATCGACTGACCCAATTTTGAAATTTAGTCTACTGTGATTTAACTAGTGTGGAATAAAAAAGGGGAAAACCATAAGCATTGGGAGTATAGTGTTGAGCGTGCCATGGCGGATCTGAAGGTGCAAACCGGACAAAGGCAACTTCGCAACCAATGTTTGCTTTCAACTAGCAAGTAAGTGATGGACAAGAAATCAGAGTAAAGCAGTGGCGATCTATTTTCTTGCTACGATAAATAAGTTGAGCAGATACGAAAGAGTACCGCCTCTGGTGCGGCGCCGTGTATGCATCTGCTGAGAATTTGACGGTGCTGCGGTAGCGATGGCTGTTGGCGGCGTGGAAGCAGATCTAGGAGGGTAGACGGTGGCGGCGGGGCGCGGTGGACGAGACGGTCGTAGGAGCGGCGCCGGCAAGGTGGACGACGGCGGGGATGAAGCGAGAGGACGGGATGCAAGGATCCCGGTTCGAAGCCGTGGATGAGAGAGGTCGATCTCTTGTAATGGACGGCGGCGTCGGGGTATCAGCTCCGGCATGGTGGAGGAGGACGGTGGTGGAGGGGTGGCGGACGGAGGAGGCTGGGGTGGAGAGGGTGTTTTGGCGCCCATAGAGTATGAATGGGGAAATGGAGGTAGAGAGGAAGGGGGAACCATGTCTTCAGGGCGCGCTTGTCTCAAATGCGAGGAAATTTACAAACTTAGCCCCCGTTTCAAATTTCCTACATCACAGCAATATTAGTCGGTTGGGGATAGGACGGTAATCTCGCATACCCCGAATATTTGCCGACGAGAGTTTGTTTTTGGTGCCCACCGTGTATGAATCGGGGAGGGAGTCGATTTCGGCCGAGGACACACTGTGTTTTGGCGCCCACCGTGTATGAATCCGGGTGAGAGGCGGTTATGTCACGTTTGAGTGAAATTACAAACCTACCCCTATCGAAACCTATAGAAATCGAGCAGATAGGCTTTGCATGGCAGGGATAGGCAGTAGTAATTTCCATCTCGCAGATTTTGGTTTCGGGCAGTTACTGCGACTTTCCCCGCTTCGTTCAAATTTTGTAGAGTGCACATTTACCATGCCAACTCAATTCGACTCCCGTTTGTATTCTATTTTTTTCGGGCGGGATCCATTTTCGATTGGAATAAAATTCTATATACATCATTTTTTATATATACTTTCAAAAGCACAACACCCTTTATACATAAATATGGTTTACAAATGGCATGAACTCAGATTCATAAGGTTATATCCATCAATTTGGATTTTCAAATATTTGAAACCACTTTATGTTGAAATCCAATGTATGCATTCCTCGCTAACTGTCTACAATTAATGTGTGTTTCATGCGGGTTTTTTTTACTTCTCAAACATGTATAATGTGTTTCACACACGCAACATATAGTGTAATCCCGTTTAGACATTAATTGCATATACACCATGCATTGTTTCTAACTAAAGAATCTATGGATCACCAATATTGATAAATTATATAACATTACACGTGTCCCCAAATTCAAATGAATATGCATGTTTGATACACCAATTTGCGTTATGATATTATCGATGTCGTGATCTCCAGTTTAAATATTTGAATCCCATTTAATCCAGATATTCGTCTCATATAACTACCACTCATGCTTATATAGGACTATCTCTCTAGACATATACGCGTTCATCGTCTCTCGGGTATCTCTCGTGCTACATGTATGTCGACAATGATGTTTTATCTTCGTAACACACTGACGGTACTCTCTCCCTCGACCTTCATCACTCTATCTCTCTCTAAGTATATCTCGCTCCCTGCTATGTTTCTCTAACTATGATTCTCCATGTGGAATCTCTTTCTCTCACACAAACACAAAACTTTGTCTCCCGGGGTCTCATTTCTCTCTACTATTCACCTGTGTGCCACTCGCACACCCCTCATACATAGATGTCTTTCGCTCCTTAGGTATGAGAACCTACGACTCTTCCTCTTAAATATCTCTTTCTCACACACAAACACAAACTCTGTCTCCCAGGGTCTCATATTTCTCCACTGTTCTCTTGTATGTCGTTCACACACACTCTCTCTCCCTAGAGATATCTTGTGTTCCCTCATATGTCTCTCTTGCTATCACTCTCGTTGTGAAATATCTTTCTCTCTCGCAAACACAAAACTCCGTCTCTCGGGATCTCATTTCTCTCCGATATTTGTTTGTATGTGAGTCACATGCACCCTTTCTTCATATCTCTCACACCCACACACATAACTCAGCCTTCTGATCCACTCGACTCCTATCTCTAACACACACTAGCTAGCATCTTTATCTTGCTATTTATCTGTTTCTCCATCAACCTTCTTTCATTTATAGGTTGATCTCTTTTGCACAATCGTTGTGCCTCACTACCTCTGCTCGCCATAGATGCATGCTCCAGCCCACACCACTATCTCTTAAAGACAAAAACACAAGCTCAATTGTCGGGCCTTCTTCCCTGCATTCTCACATGCATGCATATTGTCATACCGATCCGTCTCTCCCGTGTCGTTGATCTTATGACTTATGTCTTCTTTCTTTTATCTCGATCATGCGCGCGCGCACACACACACACATCCCACGTATACATGTATACCTCTCACACATGCACGTTCAAGGTCTCTATGTCTCCATACGTAGTTAATTACCCTCAACCCTAACGCCACATCGAATCGTTCTCTTTTTGTGTGCACATAACTTCCGCCTGGATGGGTAAAACACACACTCACACTTAACAATCTCCTTCTAGCTACCCCCTCCCCTCCCCCACCCTCTCACTCTTCCCCTATATCCCCAAAACCAATAAGACCATCCCTTCGTTTAATTCCCGCCTACATGCACCATTGATATATAGTAGTCTTCCTCGGTGTCTCTCGAACAAACACGTTCTCTCGATGTCGACTCCTCTCATGCGCACACACCTTCTCTTCCCTCTCTACGGGCATTTTCTCTCTCGCACCCCATCGTTGGTGGCCTCTGCCATACACATCACCTCTCTATGATGAAGCCATGCACACTTAAATTACATCCGCCACCGAGGACCCCGCGACACACACACAC
>NC_057799.1:297020373-297168250 GCF_018294505.1 Triticum aestivum
CACACAAACACACACACACACACACTAAGACTCCATCTCACACACACATGCTCTAGGCGGAGCATTTGTTCCTACCACCCTTCATCCAACATTACCCGTATGATAAACAATCACCTTAATTTACTTGTATAACATGGACAAATTCCACTTTACTTTAGTAGTTAGCAAACTTATCATCTGTACCCTTATAAAAAACCAAGTTGGCGATGATGGTGTGCCTGCCATCTTGTAATATAGACCGTCTGATCTATATCTGACGGATAGAAAGCAAACTATGATAATTTTACAAAAGATACCCGCACCTCTCTCCACATCCTTATCTCCCACAACCTCATTGCTGAGCAATTAAAAAGGAAAGTCTCTGGAACAATCTAGCATGGTGGCCGCTGCCGCCTGCCGGCGCCGTCCATCCCCATGCCTCCGCCCATTCCGACCACCAGTCACCACCAAGCTCCACTCCTCCTCACCTTATCTCTCATCTTTCATTTTTTCGATGACATTCTCGAGATACCAGTTTTCCGATAAAATTCACGAAATATCATTAGTTTTTACACATGGGATTACTCCTGCATGGGTAAATCACAACAGGTGTTTTGTAAAAAAATGCATATTGATGTTCCGTGCAATGCACGAGCATCTTGCTTGTAATTATATAACGCAAATCATGAGCAGGAAGTGACATTTTTTTACACAACCACGTTAACATGGCCACGTAAATCACTAGCTAAAGTAAATACCATTATACTTATATCCCAATGCAAAAGGTTGAGTACATGTCTGAATAGTAGAGTCACACACACGCACTCTGTCTCTTAGAATCTCTCACACACACACACCAGTTATGTGACGCCCACTTAAGCAGACACGTATGTTACAATTTGTGCACCCGCGGGTACACGTGATGCTGCGCATTTACGTAAGCCGGACGGCGAACCCAAACAGTAGCTGCATTCATTCCCCTACCGCCGCTTCTTCTCTGATCGCCGTCGCCCGGTAGCCATGGCCCGGCCGAAGGTAACAACATACGCCATACTCCCATCGGAGCGGCGCTTTAATCTGGAAATTTTAGTGGTCATGCATGCATCTTTTTGTGCTAGCACTCCTATATAAGGGTTGACCGGTCGCTTCCCGCGGACGTGCACGGGCGGTGGAAGAGGAAGGAGAAGGGAAGCGGGCTGTGGAGTAACGTTTTTTACCACAATTTCTTAGGAAACTGAGTGCAATAATTGAGTAGTTTTGCAAACTACCAGTACTACACCTGAAACGGTTCAAAACCTATACTCCCTTGCCAGCGCGCCCTTCCCGCGTGAAATGGTCAGCGTCGCCCTAGAGCGTCAGTGCCGCATTAATGCCTGGCCAGAGCGGAGGCGACCTTTCACTGGTGTCGGCTTTGAAGCGGCGCGACGGCCGAGAGAGCGTCGCTTCCAGGTGCACGCGACTGCTCCGCGTCGAGGCTGGCCATAGGCCCTGTTTGGATTCATGGGTTAGAGTTAGTTTGAGCTAGTTGGGGCTCAAATAACCCTAAAGTATCCAAGCATGAAGGTTTATATTGGAGCAAGTTGCACCGAACCCACCAAAAAAACTATCCCACCCAAGAGGAGCTAACTGGAGATAGTTCTCATTGGGACCACTGAAAAATCACTTTTCTCTCTCCATCAAGTGCATTTATTGTCAATCTAACCCTGTCACCCAAACACCTCTTTGGCTACAGTTAGTTCAGGGTTAGTCATGAGTTAGTCTAACCTCTAGCTACGTTAGAGTATCCAAACAGGAGCAGTATAGGACATGCAAGTTGCTCAAAGCATACAGTCAAATTTGTACGTGAAAGGATTTTTTATTTTTGAAAACGGAACATGAAAGGAATTTTTTTTAGAATGCTCTTGGCATGTGGCTAACATGTGACGAGTTAACTAACCTCAATAGATGGCACAAAGCCAGCCCGCCGCACTTTGAGAGAGACGAGGAGGGAGAAGCGATACGGGCTGCTGGATTACTAGAGATAGGTGTCGCACGGAAGCCAAGAAATATGGTGATAGCGTGGGTTAGCCATGTAGTACTAGTATGATGTAACTACACTGGGCTGCCATGTTTCGTACTCTTCCAGTCCACTGTGGAGATGATTGGTTGATTTTATATCGCTGAATAATATAAAATATTATGAGTGCAGACACTCCACCATGAGGTTCCTTGCTCCTTCTCGGTCGTCGGGAATCTATGTTCTTCCACTCTATTTTTTACGTGAGCTTTGTTCATCCTTTTGCCAACACGCGAGACATCTAGCATCAAGGTGCATGTGTCATGCAAGGATCGTTCCATCTATATGAAGAACACGTGGGACTGGAACTAAGAGACGGACATGTACCCACTAGTGAACGTGCGAACCTGTGTAATGTAGCGCAGTAAGTGAAGTAGAAAGGCACAAATAGTATGAACATGCATGGCATATAGGCATTTGTCTCTTACTACCACTAAATGTTGTACGTGCAATGCCCGGTGATGTTATGGAGTACGTGACTAAGTACTCTACTACTACTATATTAATTGGAGGCACATATTAGGAATGTGCAGTCATCTTGGCATAGTAATATTTATAACCGAATACTATTAATACGCTCCTAAGTGGGAAACCGTTTAGGTTGTGATCAGTGTGAATAGGTTTGCAATTAAATATAGCATGGTACTACCTCCGTCCTAGTTTATTAGTCCCCTTTGTAATTTGTGCCAAATTTTGACTAAATATTTAACTTAAAAAATGTTAGTGCATGTCAAAAAAAATTATACTATCGTTGTTCCGTTTCAAAAAAAACATATAAGCTGTTACTTCTTACCCAAAGGATCTTTATATCCAACAGACACAAAATATCCATTCGACTGTTCGAAATTACTTTCACTGCTAATCTGATGTCGAGGTAATTGCTGCATCGCCACCAAAACCCACCATATCTTAAGCTAAAGTAGACCGAGATAACCCCTATATTAGCATATTACTAAGATAAACAGAAGGCACTGTAGAATCATTTAGGACGTGAGCTTGTCAATCTGAATGTGGAGGGACACCAGCTTAGCCCCGGCCAGCACCTTTTGCGGAACTGTGAAGAAGATCAGCTCCTGCACGGCGACATCGCCGGGATCCCTGCTGCTTGTCACCTCCATTTCCACCTTGACGGCGTCGGTCCTGCCTTTGGGCTCCCCCAGCAGGCGGTTCGCCCACAGCTTGGCCATGTAGTGTGGCAGTGGGTACGCCCCCGCTCTGATGCAGACGACCGGCTATAGGCGCGCCGATGTCGAGCACGCTGCCGACCAAGAAAAATGCACGACTGTCCTCCTCCGCGAACAACAAGAGCTGTGGCTCCGACAGTGGCACTTGCACCTGGAGCGCCTTGCCGTACTGGATCCTCTGCACGGGCATGGGATGCACGGTGCTGATGTGGTGGGAGAGCACCGGCTGCGGGCCTTCGTAGCCGCATACGGGCACGGGGCATTTGCAGGGCGTGAGCGGACACACGCTCTGGTGATCGGCGAGCTTGTGGTAAGTGACGTAGAGCCCACAGCCTTCGTGCAGGCACTCCACCCTCACCGAGGAGAGGACGGCGTCCACCGTCGTGTTCCACACGTCGAAGCCACCACCGCGCTCGCACTTCTGGCACTGCCGCTGGTTCCCGGGGCGCTCGACACGGCAGTCCACGCAAGCCAGGTGCCCTCCCTTGCACTACACAAATCAATCGAACAACAGATCAATCAAGAAACCTGCACCTTGCTCGATCAGCCGAACGGATGAGGTGTATTCGAACCTCATACACTGGAGGCTTCAAGGGGCGGAGGCACAAGGGGCAATGGAGTAAGGTGAGGTCCATCGAGACCATAGAGAGCTCCATCGTTGGGTCCTGTTCTGTCTGCATGATCTCGCCCTCCTCGTGCACAACCATCTCTCGCTTTATTAGGGCCGGGGCATTACAAATCTTTACCGTCACATATTCATACTACTTCAAGGTGCATTAAATCAACACATGCAAGTATCAAAAGGAGAGTCACGGCATGCACGCATGCGTTGTAATTAATGCATCGATAAACGCAAATTATTGAAATATATCAAGTGCAGTGCTTTGATGTGTCGCGTCAACTCGTACAAGACCGAGAAGTTTGATTACTACAACGCCCTCTCGCCTTAACCGCACCTGCCTTTGGCTGCATGACAGGTGGGCCACCGACCTGTTGGGCCCACCTGTCATAGACGCAAAGGCAGGAGCAGTAAGCCAATGAAGTTGCATCCCTCCCTCACCCATGAGCGTGTGGCTGGCAGGACTAGGAGAAGCTTTCATTCGCTACACGCTCTCCCTCCCGCACGCGGTGGACATGCAGCAGTTCAATCGGTGTCAGATGGCCAGAAGCATACTGTAGTACTCCTCCACTGCAATGGTACTCCATCATTGTTCGACTTCCCGAAGAGGCGAAGAGCCAAGCGCAGTTTCATGTGTAGAGTAGTCTAGGATAGCGTGTACCGTGTCTGTAAGCTTAAAATCGTTGGGGTCGGCTCCATGCTTTATTTTTTGATTAAAATAATCTTCTGGCCCTACCTGTCATCCTGGTGATTCTAGTTTGCACGCTCATCTGGTCAAGACAGGAATATATGTTTTAATTTGTGGTGGGGTAAATGTTAGAGGTTGCAGCAAATGGAGTATTGTACAATGTGGGTCTTTCAGCCAAGTTTAGAGGCAACCATGTGGGGCCAGTGCTATGATGTGTCGTGTCAACTCATACAACGAGGAGAAGCTTGATTTTACTACTACACACCTTCTCCCTCGCCCATGCGCGCGGTGGCTCGTAGACGAGGACAGGCTTTTGCTTATAGTACTACAACAAGCTATCCCTCCCGCTCGCGGTGGACGGACATGCAGCAGTGGATTCGATACTGTAGAAGCAGTAGTAGTAGTAACATCATTGTTCGTCTTCTCGAAGAGGCGAAGAGCCAAGTGCAACCCGAACGTGGAAGTTGCGAACCTTGGAGCACGCATATAGCCAGGCTCTTGCATGAAACAAAATTGCTATGTGAGCCCACTATTGTAGTACTTGCTAGTATAGCCCTGTAAACCAGAAAGGAGTATTTGCCTTTCTAGAGATTTCAACAAGTGACTAGACTACACCAAGACGGAGTACATATGGAGCAAAATGAGTGAATCTACACCGTAAATAAATACATAGTTCTCTCATTTTCCTCTCGTCCTTGGTCGAGGTGCACAATATTGAGTATACTAGTACTCCATAGGCACCTTGGAGTACTATCATCTTGAAATTTATGAAGTCACCATAGGCACCTCGTCGTCGACGGGAACGTCTCCTGACACGCGATAGACGCGAGCGGCAGTCGCCTCCATAGGTGCTTGAATGCCAAGGAGGGAGAGGTCAGCGGTTCCCGAGACGTTGAACGGTCAATGATGCATCCTCAAATTACATGCAGAGGGAATTAATTGGAGAAGCAGAATAGAGCCAGCATGATGTGAATGCAACAGAGTTTGGATTCTCATATAAAGGCGCCCCACCACTGCAATCCATCTACCCCTTAGTCTCTGCGCAACACTGCTCACTCCAATCCAAGACCAAGTGACCGGAAGCCAGAAGCACCTATGGAGGCGATGGACGCGAGCGGCAGTTGGCTGTGCCAAATCATCCAAGGTGCCGGCTTGCGGCCCCGCACCGCGCAGCGTTTCCAGATGGTGCTGGCGACCGCTAGCGTCATAGCCCTCGCCGACTCCGGCTTCGCCTCTCGCATGGACGACATGATGGTCAACTCCATCCGCAAGTTCGTCGCCGTCAAGAAGCGCGCGGACGACCTTGCCATACTGCTCCAGCCCGCGTGCCCAGGCTCCTCATTGCCTGCCACCCTCATCGGCCTCCATGGTGATGAACTCTTTCAAGCCCTGGTGGCCCTGCAGGTGCCGGAGCCCGGAGGTCGCGATGAAGAATGTGCACCTCGAGGCCGCGCTCATCACGCAGTGCCTCGCCATGCAAGAAACCGTCGACCTGCACATCCACGTCTACGAGGAAATCGTCTACATAGGCCACTACAAGGCCAGCAAGGACAGAAACACGGTGGCCTTCTTCCAGCGGCTGGAATCTTTGGACACCATTGTTCAGAAGAACGTCGACCTGGCCACGAAAGCCGCTGCTACTTAGCCGCCATTCGGTGGGTCGGCGCCCTGAGTCAAGGAGGTGGACGTCGTTGATGGATGCATCTCTTCTTCTTGCCTCCTGTAACCAGCACTGCATCGCCTCGTGGCCTTAATGTTTTATTAGTATAGGAGTATATGGCATTTTTATTCAAGTAGTAACGTTTTCACTGTGAGGTGGGGTCGCAGTTGAGCAAACCGACCATCGGCAAATCCCCACCCCGCCCACCGGGCGTCGGCTGAGTTTAAAATTAGAAGAAAGAAACGAGGGAGAAGAGCTAGCTGTAGCACAGACGCTGTTGTCAGATGGGACTCGCGTTGATAGAATAGGAGTACTGAGCACTCGTACCTCTTTTTTTTAGGGAAAAATCAGTCGTATGTCTAATACTACCACTAGTTGGGTGCGTGCGACCTATACCTGTCATCACTTTAGGTCTCCTTTTCGAACCGCAGCTACGCTTCACCGTACATATTTTTTCATGCATTTATCCTCCTATATGTACTCCTAGGCTATTTCCACGTGCTCCCTTTCGCCGACATGTGGGACATAGAGCATCTGGGTCGTAGTGCATGCATGACTCGGAGCATATGTCGGGGTACTTTACATTTCAGACCTCACGAATTATATGCAAACCCCCCCACGGAAGAATAAATAAATAAATGAATTACTACATGAAACCGGATTATTTTCGTAGAAACCGGAGCACGTTCATTAAATTTTGGACATAACACCTTTATAAAAAACTACCGGACCTAAACCAGTCTAAGGGCCTCTTTGATTCGCAGGATACTAAAAACACAGAAATAGGGAAAGTATGATGGAGATGAACCGAGACGAGGAGAACTCTACTAACTCAGTTAGAGGTTAGAGTTAGATTCTAACCCTGAACTAACTCTAAACCAAAGAGGTGTATGGATGGCAAGGTTAGATTAACAATAAATGTTCTCAATCATTTGACTACTTTGGACCCTATTTCCTGCCGGATTTGGTGTGACCGGCTCTTGTGTGGCCTCCCCCGCTCACAATTGACATAAACAAACCATCTTTACAAATCAAGCATGCAAAACATGATAAATTTTACTTTGTCCATACAATTGAGATATCCCACTTAAACATACAAGTCCTCAATCAAGCTTCACAAAAAAAATACACTCCATGAAACAAAGCATGAGCTAACTCATCACGGAAGTCATTCACGATAGGGAGGGAGCCCGGAGCCCCTCACGCACCCAGGGAGGAGCTCGTCATCATCGCTCTGGAGGAAGGCACTGTAGAGCCCAAGCCCCGGGAACCGCTCCGACGCCGGCTCTTGCGAGTTGAGTCGACACCGGCATGGGTAGCAGGGCCACTTGCCGACGACTGCGAACCGAATCCTTGGGCCTCTAGAAATAATGCAAGCCTGAAACTGAAATACCTAGAAAGGTGAACTGAATCTTTGGGCCTCTAGAAATAATGCAAGCCTGGAAGTGAAATACCTAGAAAGGTGAACTGAATCTTTGGGCCTCTAGAAACAATGCAAGCCTGGAACTGAAATACCTAGAAAGGTGAACTGATTCTTTGGGTCTCTAGAAATAATGCAAGCCTGAAACTGAAATACCTAGAAAGATGAACTGAATCTTTGGGCCTCTAGAAAGATTTATTACCTCCTCAAGCAGCATCAAACAATTCCATGCGTGCAGCACAAATCTATACCAAGTTTAATCAGGATCTACTTTTCCAAATCAGAATTAGCGCTAGAGCGAGCAAGATTAATGATACGGCTGTGAGACAGAGAAGTAACGAACAAACTCACCCTTCTCGCGCCCTCCCTAGTAGATACGCCGCCGCCGCGCAAGACAGAGGGAGAAAAACGACCGGTGAAGGGGGAGCGGGGCGAGCTTCAAAGGCCGGAGGGAGAGGGCGGCCAGAGGAGAGAGAGGGCGAGCGGCGGAGCGGCGCTTGGGCGGGCGGCCCGATGGGGAACAGAGAGGAGTTGTGCGAGGGGGGCGGAGGGAGCGATCTGGTGCAGGCAGGGGAGATTTTTTTAGTTCTCTTTTAGTGGGCCTGAGGAGAACTAACCCAATTAGAACCTCTCCACCGGGCTAGTATTTTTAGATGGGTTAGAGCAAACTAGCTCAAACTAACCCCTCCTGTTTGGATAATTTGAGGCTATTTCAACCCAAACTAGCTCTAACTCAGGGATCCAAACAAAGAGGAATAGTACTGTACATGCTACAGTCTGGACCGTGGCACATTGTTTTTTATGGCCATATCAGCACATTGTTTTCTACTACTAATTCACTGGGCTGCCGTGGTTCGCACTCCTCCGACGTGAGTAGTAGTACTACTACTCCCTCCGTTCCTAAATATAAGTCTTTTTAGACATTTCAAATTGACTACAACATACGGATGTATGTAGACATATTTTGGAGTGTAGATTCACTCATTTTGCTCTGTATGTAGTCACTTGTTGGAATCTCTAGAAAGACTTATACCGCATGATTCTTTGCTCCTTCTTACTACTACGTCCTACTTCGCCGACATGTGGGACAGCCAGCAGCATCCGGGTCGACGTAATACGTGTCATGCACCAGATTAGAGTGCAGAACGGAAGGGGGGCATCACCCCGGTCGTACCGCCAGTAATTCATGACTATAGTGAGTAGTCATATCACAACTTTTTCTAGCAGTAACGCGCCATCAAATCGCACAGCCCGACCTTTCCAGCAGTAAGTAAGTTGAATCCGCTACTCCCTCACCCTCCTCGCCTCTCTGTCAAACCGCCTACGCAAAAACTGCCGCGCGTACTGCCCGGGAAAAGCCCCGCCCTCAACTTTTAACTACGCGAAAATAGTTCGAGCTTGTTCGTTCTATATAAATACTAGTACTGTATGTTTATTCACCCGTGGGGTTGTTCAATGAATGGAGGGCCGGGGAGCACAAGTGAACAATACTACTACTAGTAGTAGTAAGTAGGAGTCGTACAGTTAGTCACCTTAAATAGAGAGTTTCTTTTCTTTAATGCCACGTACACAAATTGAAACGCTTGTTGTGGAGAGAAAAAGATAATCACTCCACTATATATGTACGCAGGGGCCTGAGCGCTTGCTTTACTAGGGTTGCTCTCTTCATTCTCTCATCCTCTCCAGATATAAACAAGACAGCGGTAGCGACATTTTCTCTCTGCTCACCGCTGGTCACAGATCCGGCCGGATCCCTTCGGCTGGTGTGTGTAGAGGACTAGGTGCATCGTTCACGCGGTCATCGCCGGCGAGGGAGGAAACCCACAGCTGCCGGAGGGGCCCGATCCTCTGCCCGTGCCGTTCTCTCCGACACAGCGCCGGCTCGGGAGGTCCTCCGACCCTTCTTCCTCCCTGCCGTATTGTGCGCAGATCCGACCTGCCGCCGCCGACATCCCGACGACCCTCAGGTATAAGTTCTTCGAAAGCGGCCTTGCTCTACTGCCCCAGCTCCCCACGTGTCTGCATGTGCATGTTTTTCTACTCCCATCAGCTCTTCGAAAGCCACCTAAATTTTTAGTATAATTAGAGGTAAAGCTACTTCATGCATTCGAATCTAGGACTTTGTTCAAACAACGAAGAAAGGGGGGAAAGTTGTAGCATGAATCTTGGACTTGATTCAAAGAGGAAATAATATGGTGAAAGTAGTAGAGACCGGATACCCAACCGGTCTCTTGGTTGAAAAGGGAAATAATGGGAAAACGCAGTACAAACTGGATAAGGAATAGATCTATTATTGGTTGAAAAAAGGATAGAAAGTGGCGGCCGGTGGACAAGTCAACAGAGTATGTCCAGGATTAGATTTGTTGCCCTCACATAGTAAAAGGTATTCAGGATTAGAATTGCTGCCCTCGCATAGTAAAAGGTCTCATGATTAGATTTGCTGCCCTCACATAGTAAAAGGTCTCTAGGATTATATTTGCTGCCCTCACGTAGTAAAAGGTCTCCAGGATTATATTTGCTGCCCTCACATAGTAAAAGGTCTCCAGGATTAGATTTGCTGCCCTCACATAGTAAAAGGCCTCCAGGATTAGGTTTGCTACCCTCACATAGTAAAAGGTCTCCAGGATTAGATTTGCTGCCCTCACATAGCATGAACAAACTCGGCATCACCACTTTATGCCTCCTTGTAGGTACATTGTGCTGATGCGTCCACTGTCGCATGTCCTTATACCAACCTTTTGCTGTTGTTAATGTAAGGGCACATGTAAAATCAAGCGATCACACTGTTACCTTAGGGACATGTCTAACCAGTGTTATTGTTAATCTAATGCCTCCAATGATAGGATGCAATTAAACTGTGTTACAAATGGTACTCCTGTTGTTTTCCCCGGTATGATAAGTAAGTTGCTCCTTCACGCTGCTGAGTGTCCTGGTGTCCCCACGGTCCCATGCCCTTAAACCAACTCTTTAGCTGCTGTTGATTTACTGTATCTGGTAAACAAGCAATGCCACCATTAAAGTAATCCCATATTTGACGAATGTCATTGTTGTCGTAATGCTTCCGGTAACATGAAGCATTGCTGACATTTTAAAATTTCTACTGTCCTTGCATGATTGCCATGAACATAATTAAGATGCTTCTTTTCATTTCGTGTATGTTTCGTATATTCTTATTGACCAGCAACTGTTTACTTTCTATCTTTTTGTGCAGATAGGGATATCCATTTCACCTTGTTGCTATTGTGACCTTTTGGTGAACTGCACAAAACACTTTTTTTGGAATGAGTGTCTTGTGCAGTTCAACTAAAATGTCACGTGGGCAACATCTCTCAATTTTGGTGGAACTGCACAAAATGGTGATTGGAGTTTCCAAAATCTCCATCAAGTTCTGCTGGTAATCTGGTGCAACATTTTATTAGCCTTTGCAAGATGAGTCATCACTGTCACCACAATGGCACTTTATTTTAGTGGAACTGCACAAAAGGATAAGCAAATTATAGTTGCACCTTACATGAACCGGACAGCCAACCTTAATGTTCCTCAATTTTAGTGCAATTACTAAAGAAGAACCTGCCAGCTCACAAGAGCAAGTACTTCATGCTAGCTGAATGATGCAATCTTTGCTTCATTTCAGGTGAACTGCAGAAAAAGGCGCATGGATTGAATCATGGGCCTCGAGGCAGGCCTCATCCGAGTGGAGCTTCAGGTTGAGTTCAAGGAGTGCCACTATTATAGTAATCATGCTCTTCTTGTTTGTGCTGTGCAAATAGGAATACTCAACTGTAGATGTTGTGACGGTCAAGAGCATTCGCCAAGTTCTTCGGTTGTATGACATGGCTAGCCAAGATGGATTTAATCCCGATATTCACTTTATCAAAAGGCTCTAATGGGTTGGTTCTGAATCTTGCAAGCTGGGAATCAATGAGATGTGTAGGCATATTTGTTGTACTTATTATTTGAATCTTATTTGTTGGTTATGAATCTTGCAAGCTGGGAATCAATGAGATGTGTAGGCATCTTTGTTGTACTTATTATTTGGATCTTATTTGTTGGTTCTGAATCTTGCAAGCTGGGAATCAATGAGATGTGTAGGCATCTTTGTTGTACTTATTATTTGGATCTTATTTTTGGTTCTGAATCTTGCAAGCTGGGAAACACGGCATGATGAGGCAGAGGACAACAACCATAACAAACAGTTCAAACTTGGTAGTATTATCTGTGTGAAAGTGCGACAAATGTGCTGATCGTGTGCGTCCTGAGAATAATAATTCTAATTGTTGTGCATGTTGATCCTGTGGCACTGATAGAACGAGCCAATGCATTGCTTGTTTTAAGTATAAATTTCTATTAAAGCTAATTAAATTTAAGTAAAGTGACCACTAACTCTTGTTATTACAGTACCAATACAGACCCGCTCGTGAACTGACATGTGGCCAGAGTAGGTTTCTTAATGGAGGCGTTTGAATGCGCCGAGGGTGCATCTTCTACTGGGCGTGCAGCGGCGAGGGAGGGGTAGTAACTATTGTCGCCTGTACACACTCAGTTTACTATTGAATCCAGTTCCCCAAGAGCTGAAAAACGAACTGCTGCCGCCGCCTACCCACTCGTTCACTTGAAGAGACTCCAATGGCGATCCGAGGGGTGAGCCTGCTGGATATGGACTTCAGCAAGGAGTTCCCCTTTGAGTTCTCCGTTCAGTCCTATGGCTGCACCAAGTTGAATGTGATGTACACCAATGATTCCGACTCGGTGAAGCTCTGCCTCGCCGAGTTCAAGCAGTACCTACAGGACGAGAAAGCACAAGGTTGCAGGACTAGACCTTGTGCCCATCCATTCATCTCCTGACAGGGACCAGCGGATCGCCGTCGCCCAGGTATGTGTGCGGGACGAGGTTCTCATCTACCACTTCTGTAGGGCCATCAGAGGTTCTGGAGCATTCGCCCGTTTCATCGGCAGCGCCGACTGCACCTTCGCTATGGTGGAGAGAAGGAAGAACGCGACGATTCGGCCATCTGGTGCAACAAGCTTGTCGACATCCAGAAGCAATACAAGATCATCAGCAACGGGCAGGAGAAGGACTCCGTGGTTGACCTCGCCGAGACCATCATCGACCCCTGATACGCCAACATGAAAGAAGACAACGATACCAAGGACCTGAACACGTGGGAGGTACCTCTGAATCTAGCCTACATAACCTACGCGGCCAAGGACGCATACGCATGCTACGACATGTACAGGCAGATCTTGGACATGAGGGCGTGTCTGCTTCCCGTAACCGACGAGTACACGGACAGCCGCAGCGTCATGATCAAGCGTGCCAGGAAGGTCTAGATGTTGTACTTTATCTGTTTATAAGCACCTTTATCATCTGAGTGTTTCATGCATTAGCCTATGTGTCGTAATTATCTGTTTTGTCCGAAATATTTCTTTTAAGAACCCATTAACCTGTTTGCTTTTTTAGTGGCTATTTGCTTATGTATGTAACTAGTTCACTTGTCCGTTAAAAAAACTAGTTCACTCGGCTGCCGTGCTTTGAATCTCCTTCCTCCCAACATATTCCCCTCCTCAGGTGGACCCAGCAGGTCTCGTACACAGACATATGGGACCAACCACCTATCCATTTGTATTTCTTTATTTTGTTCAATCTTTCGTCCTCTTCCTATACAGCGGCTGGCCATCATAGCCTATGGCGTTGGCCAGGCCATCCCTCTACTCCACACATTGTCCGGCGGCGGCAGCTCCACCGGCCCACCCTGCACCCGAACAAGTCAACCCTCGTACTCCCCTCCGCCTGCGTCTTCCCCCGCTCCGGTTCGTTCGGTCCGAGGTCTCGACGTCGTCCTCCGCCTTGGTGCTCTAGCCGCGGCGCCGCCGTCTGTCGTTCCCAACATGGTCAGCAAAACAAGAGGAATCGGGAGACAACTGTTCGTCGAGAGGCTGACAGTCCCGGGCCCACCAGGTCCATGGCCTAGGTTTTGTTGTTTAACATGGGCAGCCCACGACATGTTTCAACATTTTTTGGATCCAGCAGGTATCAAGCGGCCTCTGGGCCTCCCAACCTAGCTTGTCTATAACATCAGCAGCCCAAGTTATGTTTGTTTTTTCAAGACGACGCACAGCTCAGTTCTATTTTTCTATAAGAATGCAAAACTGAACCTATGTTTTCTATAAGAATGCAAAACTGAACCTATATTTATATCTTATTTTATTACATATATATATATATATATTAGAAACAACATAAGTTTCCGTTAAACCTGTCGTTCGTCCAACCATTTTATAGACCTTCCCACTTCCTTTATTTTTCGTTTTCATTAATCCTATATCTGAATTTTCTCCCACTTTCTTTTTCGATGTAAACTGAGTTTTCTCCCAGTACTTTTCCCTAGAACCAACTCAACTGTCCCACGTCTAGCCTAAAAAATAATAATACCCCACGTACTATTAACTCATCAAATTAAAATGATATTTTATTTCGTAAGTTGAAAGTTCTTACAAAATAATAATAATAATTGTTTATATATAACTTGGCAAGTTAACTCCTAGTGATTGCGTACATAAGCTTGCAAAGATTTTACTGACCAATGCAGTAATAGACGTGCAATCATGTGTTTATGTTTTTATAACATTTCTCCGTCTAGCCCAACATGATATTTTCACCCAGCCCAGCAAGTCCGCGGATTTCGAGAAAAATGCAAATGGGCTTTAAATTCTACCATATATATAAACGGGCTGCATAGATGCTACATCATTGTTTCACCCAGCCCACCAAATGGACTAAAAAACAAATGGACTGGCTGACATGTGGGCCAGTAGGTCGAAGCCTAAGAAGGCGTTGGATTTACATCCAACGGCCGGCATTCTTCTTCAATCTCTCGTCTTCTTCCCCCAGCGCTGTCGGGACCGCCTGCTCCAGCCTCCGGCGTCCAGCGGCATTGTTTTGCGCGCCTCAGTGAAACGCTACCCCGCCGACGGCCAGGCCATCCCTCCACTCCGCACCTCCTGTTATTCTCTGCCGAGTGTAGGCCCACCCCGCACCCGAACCAGTCAAGTTTCCCACTCCTCTCCGTCTGCGACTCCACTGCCGCGTCTTCCCCATCTCCGGGTCGTTCCAGTCTGGGGCCTCGCCGTCGTCCACCGCCTCGGTGCGCTCGGCGCGGCGTGGTCAACATACAAGAGTCATCGGAAGAGGACTATACATGGAGAGCCTGACGGCTGGGACCCACGAGGTCCATGGTCGCACGCAAGGAAAGTTCCTCCTTATTAAGCTGTTTCCTCCCCCCTGACAGCTGGGACCCACCGGCTGTATCTTCGCACGGAAGGAAGTGCCTCCTTGTTATGCGAAAAATATATTCCTCCCGTTGACAGCTGGGACCCGTCAGATTTGGTGGCTGACTTGTGGGCCTACTAAGCGGACGTGTACACAGGGCTTTGTCAACTTAATCAACAAATGATTCTAGCAGCTGGACCATTGGATGTTAATCCAACAGCCGTGCTCCTACTTCAACCTCTGTTCTTGCTCGTGTCTCCCGTGGGCGACACCGCGGCAGTGCTGCCGCGCACCCGAACCAGTCAAGTTTCCCACTCCTCTCCATCTGCAACTCCACTGCCGTGTCTTCCCCATCTCCGGGTCATTCCAGTCTGGGGCCTCGCCATCATCCACCGGCCTTGGTGCGCTCAGCACGGTGTGGTCAACAACCGAGAGTCATCGGAAGATGACTATACGTGAGAGGCTGACAGTGGGGACGCACCACGCCCATGGACGCATGCATGCAACTGCATCCTTTTTACCCGGAAAAATAATGTTTTCTCCCCCTGACTGCTGGGACCCACCATCTACATCTTCGCATGCAAGGAAGTGTGCCCATATTACGGGCAAAAAAATGATTCGCCCCCTGACTGCTGGGACCCACCACCTACGCCTTCGCACGCAAGGAAGTGCGTCCATATTACAGGCAAAAAAAATGATTCGCCCCCTGACTGTTGGGACCCACCAGCTACATCTTCGCACGCAAGGAAGTACCTGACAGTCGAGACCCACCCGGTCGAAGCGTATGTAGCGTTGTCATTCTGGTCGCGAACGCGTACGTACATACTGGTCAATCGGTCTGTCTGCAGGCTGCAGCGATGAACCGTGGCCATGCAAGGAAGGGCACGTCTGGTAGTAGAGGCGCGCACGTGTGGTAGTAGAGGCACGCACGTAGCATGTACACGTACGTACAGCGGCCATGTTGCAAGAAAGTAAATACGGCCACGTACGTACATACGGGCGGGGTCTCGAACGCCTACTCGCGCATACGTATGGCCAGGGCTCGTGTACATGGCTGGGTCGGAACGGAGAAACTGCGTCGTCGTCGTGTTCATCGAGAGCCAACCGGCTTAGACAGAACATGCGATGGAAACGAGGCCTGGCGTACTGCAGAACGGAGGAAACGGCCTTGTGTTCGACCGGCCACGGTGGAAACAGGATCCTGTTCATCGGGAGGGGTCTGGCGTACCGCAAAACGGAGGAAACGAACCTCCTATGGTCGAAATGGGGTCCTGTTGATCGGGAGGGGTGTGGCGTACCGCAAAATGGAGGAAACGGACTTGTGTTGGAGCGCTACGGTCAAAACGGGGGTCCTGTTCATCAGGAGGGGTGTGGCGTACCGCAAAACGGGACTCCACGGGATACTGTTCATCTCCACCGTCGACTGCCTCCACGGGCTACTATTCATCCACCATTGACCTCCTCCAGCCTCCACCTGCGACTGTTCATCCACGGGCTCCTGTTCATCCAGCCTCCACCGCACGCTCCTCCACCGGCTACTGTTCAACCAGCCCTCTCCACGGGGTCCTGTTCAACCACCCCTCCACGGGCTACTGTTCATCCAGCCCTCCACCGGCTATTGTTCAACCAGCCCTCCACCGGCTACTATTCAACCAGCCCTCCATGGGGTCCTGTTCATCCAGCCCTCCACGGGGTCCTGTTCATCCACCGGCTCGATCGATCGGGGTACTGTTCATCCACCGGCAACGGCCTCTACTACCACGGGGTCCTGTTCATGCAACCCCCCACCAGTAACTGTTCATCCAAACCCCATCAACAATGCCCACTGTTCATCCAGAGGCGGCATCGACCGGCTTCAGTTAGCAGCAGTAGCGAAGGAATCGTTCGGTTCAGTTAACAGCCAGGGATTGATCGCTCGGATTCAGTAATGTAGCTAGTGCAATCGCTCGGGTTCAGTAAGCAAACGGCTCACTCGGTTTCAGTTAGAGCCCAACGCCTCGCACTCATGCGTGTACGTGTACGAGAGAAACGCGCAAACCTCCATGCATCGCTCGGTCCCGACCACCCATCGTAACCGGGAACTCCCCGATATTTTCCTCGCCCTCACTTCTACCACGGTTTTTTCCATCATGGACGGCCCAAAGAATGTCATGCAGCTGCGTCTCCGGCCCGCCCAGGACGAGAAGCCCATTTTCTGTCATGATTTTTTGTCATAGAAGTAGGACCCCACCACATCTATGATGATACCGGGTTTTGTCACAATTATTGTCATAGAAGTGTCATAAGTATGCCAGATAAAAATTTCGTTCGGCCCAAAATGTCACGGATGTGTCTTTTTTTGTAGTGTATTTATCTTGCAATGGGAAGAGGTGCCCGATAGTGGGTTCGATCTTACGGTGCTTGATCCCAGTGACAGAAAGGGAACCGACTGTCAGGGAAACGACACCTACGGGTTCACGAGGAAACCCTTTTGCTACGGTTGGCGGGCGCGGGGCTGTGGAAAGAGCGGGATTGAGAGATCAACGCGGGGGGATTATCCAGGTTCGGGCCGCAAGTGATGCGTAACACCCTACTCCCGCTGGTTTCTGTTTATCTGGTGTTCTTGGACTAGCTACAAAGCGTGCAGGGTCCAAAAAGTCTGAATCCTCTTCTAGTACGCCGCGGGCCTCCTTTTATAGACAAAGGGGACGCCACAGTGGCACACATGAGGTGGAAAGCTATACAGTGGTCGATTCTATCCTCTGGCACCGTAGGACAAACACATTTAATGCGCTGCCGACGCGCCCTTCTTGCTTTATCGGGGACGGCAAGGAAGCTCGTCCCAGCTGTCGCCGCCTCGCCTGGCTTCGACGCGCGTCCGAGCTGACGAGGCGTGTAGGGCCACGCTGGCTGGCTAGCTGCTGAGTCGATGCGGTGGCAGAGTCTTCACAAAGATCTGCATGCCACCACGCAGGTGCTTGCTGAGTTGGCCTAGAGGCCGCACGTCGCCACACAAGTGCTCGCCTCGTTGGTGGGCTGGTAGCTGCATGGGAACGGTGGTGGAATCTTGGCATATGTGGGCCTGGCTGCGGCCCCGCGGACGTCTTTGGCAAGAGTCTTGCCGGGGCCCCGGCAAGGGTCTTGCCGTGGCATCGTGGTCGTCCCAAGGGGCTTGCCAGGGGTCTCATGGGTATCCTTGGCAAGGATCTTGCCGAGGATCTTCGTCTTCTGGTTATTCATCTAGTCTTGTATGCTTCTGGTCTTCACAAAGATCTGGATGCCACCATGGAGGCGCTTCCCGAGCCTTGGTTCCAATGTGGTTTGAGGGCATCGGAACTCTCAGGCTCAAGGGTGGCAGTCCTGCTGGCGTTGGGCAAGTTGCCCCGGCAAGGCTCTTGCCGGGGCTGTGGAGGCCGCCCCGGCAAGGGCCTTGCTGGGGGAGTCCACCTCGCCCTTCTGCTCTTTGTGTTTTCGGCTTGGCGTTGGTCTAGTCATCTTGTGTCGTTGCTTCCTCTGCCCCGCCAAGCGTGGCCAAGGGCGTGGGGCTGCGACTGCCCGCGCAGTGCAAAAAGGGACCCCTACTTTTGTACACCGACACCGACACATATGTATCGTTGCTACTAAGGATACAAAGATGGGATCTATATCTAACACGATAGATAAACGGATCTTGTCTACATCATGTCATTGTTCTTATTGCATTACTCCGTTTTTTCATGAACTTAATACACTAGATGCATGCTGGATAGCGGTCGATGTGTGGAGTAATAGTAGTAGATGCAGGCAGGAGTCGGTCTACTAATCTTGGACGTGATGCCTATGTAATGGTCATTGCCTGGATATCGTCATAATTATTTGAGGTTCTATCAATTGCCCAACAGTAATTTGTTTACCCACCATTTGCTATCTTTCGTGAGAGAAGCCACTAGTGAAACCTACGGCCCCCGGGTCTTCTTTCTCATATATTTGCTTGCGATCTACTTTTCCTTTGCATTTTTATTCAGATCTATTAAACCAAAAATACAAAAATACTTTGCTGCACTTTATTTGATTCGCGATCTATTATTTCAATCCACTACATTTTTCTGGCATCGTTACCCGAAAGGGATTGACAACCCCTTTAACACATAGGGTTGCGAGGTGTTGTTATTTGTGTGCAGGTGTTGTTTATGTTGTGTTGCTTGGTTCTCCTACTGGTTCGATAACCTTGGTTTCATTACTGAGGGAAATACTTACCGTTGCTGTGTTGCATCATCCCTTCCTCTTTGGGGAAATACCGACGTAGTCCCAGCAGACAGGAGCTTTTCTGGTGCTATAGTCAGAGATCCATCAGCACTCGGCGTTGAACACTAGATCCACATCCCACAAGTCACGCCGGCGCCCAGCGTCCCGCAACAATAGTTCTGGTGGCCGATGACGGTCGACCACCTAGGCAAATTTGTCTGGCAGCCTTTGCGATGAGGATTAAAGCCAAGTTTTGAAAGTTCAAACAACCAAACCGACTTGAGTCAGTTTGGGTGTTTCAAGTTTCAACACTTGGCCTTTAATCGACATCGCAGAGGCTGCAAGACAAATTCGCAATGGTGTTCGACCGCCATCGACGCCGAGAACTGTTGTTGCGGGACGCCGGACGCCGACGTCACTTGTGGGACGTGGATGTAGTGTTCGACACCAACGACCACATGTATCTTGCACCGACGATACTTGCTATTTAAGGTTCCATCGACACTGAGGAACCCCCTAACCCGCTTGTCCCCGGGAACCCTCAGGTATGGCGATGCACGGTCGACCCTGATCCTCGACCCGGTTTCGTCGGTGATGCACCCCTAATCTTCTTATTCCTCCTCCTCTTCTTATTCCTCCTCTTCTTCTTCCTCTTCTTCTTATTCTTCTTCTTCTTTTTTTTCATCTTTCTTCTTTCTTCTTAACCTAAACTAAACTAAATCTAAACCTAAAAAACAGAAACTAAACCAAGCCTAAATTAAACTAAACCTAATTAAACTAAATCTAAAAAGACAGGAAAAAAAGAAGAAGGATGTCTCACCGGGGGTGGAGGATCGGGGCGCCAGGGCGGGGTGGCCGCGGGGGTGGAGGAGAGGGGCACCGGGGTGGCAGGGCGGGGCACCGGGGCGGCGCGGCGCGGCAGGGTGGGGCGGCCGGGCCGGGGCGGCACGGCGGGGCAGGGCGGGGGCGGTGGCGCTGGTGTGATGAGGGGAGGGAGAGAGAGGGGTGGGGCTGGCCGCTTTTTAGTTAGGTCACAGCTCTTTGTCGTCTGCTAGCAGACGGCAAAGAGCCTAGCTAACGGACATTAGTTGGGCACTTTCTTTGCCGTTTGCTAGCGGACGGCAAAGAATCTGCTGTCAGTTCTTTGTCGTCTGCTGGCAGACGGCAAAGAAAGTGGCCGTTAGGTGGTACGTTTGTGGGCCACCCTCACTCTTTGTCGTATGCTAGCAGACGGCAAAGCTTCTATGTCGTCCGCTAGCGGACGACAAAGAGCTGGCTGGCGGCAAACATGATCTTTGCCTTCAGATCTTTCTTTGCTGTCAGTTTCCTGTAAGCTGATGGCAAAGATCCTGATTCCAGTAGTGATAAGTTGTTTTTTCCTCGCATATTTCCATCGTATCATCCTTGTTGTAGCAAAACTCCGTCTACTCCGAGCAATATACCTGTGATTCCCTTGCTCTGATTCTCCTCGAGTATCTAACTTGCAGGGAACTTATATCTTGTGTGGATTCAAACCATGTTCTGAGCTAATCCTCATGGCGTATCTATCATCACAAATCATTTCAAAGTATTCACTCTATCTAACAAATCTTTTTCAAAGGTTGTGTGTGACAGGAAATACCTCAGACACAGTCGAGTGCATTGAAAGAGACTACAAAGGGATTTCATGTCAATGTCACTCATACGAAGATTTATCTCGCTACCTTCCGGTTTATCTCCCATGCATATCTTCAGGGGGAGCGTGTTTCACCTTCGTAATTATCTCTCGTCTTTCATTGTCCTTCGCATTCCATTTCATTCCATTATCTATCTTTCGATGTGTTCTATTTTTTCAAGAATCGTCCAAAAAGGGGGATATTGTTGGTGCAATATTTGCCCTCTTGTGTTTTGGAGATTGTTGACAGAAACATTCATGGACCGATTTGTTTGCTAGTGCATACAGAGAGAAAAAGTCCATGCAGAACCGAAGAGAATGTTGTCTCTGGTGTCAAGTTCGAGGAACTTCACTGAAGAATATCTGCATTGCAGAGAAGAATGAGCTACATCTGTTAAAGACATGTAGGCAAGAAGATTGATGTGAAGGAGTTAATCCCTCAAAAAATTATTGCTGACGTGAAGCAATTGTTCGGAGGTTCTGTCCACGGAAAATTGACTACAGTGAATGGAAGTCGAAGACAAAGTGAAGACGTTTTATTCATTTCGTCATTCTTCTTTCATTTATTTGAGTCGTAGGACCTCCGTACTATTAAGGGGGGTTATAGGTTCTCGAAGCTTAGATCTGCTGTGATGCCTAGCCCAAACCTATGCGAAACTGAGAACTCTTTATGTTTTGAATGATTACCTGCCAGCAGTAGATGTTGTTCTTCGTGTTGCATGAGATATCTTTCAAACTGAGGAGTTAGCATTACTTGCTACACAAGTAGTGTTACCATTGTGCTCAATTTCCGACCATTGGACTCGTGTCGTTCGGCCATTGGCTGCTCCACATGTCCAAATTGGTCTTTTCCCTTCAGGGAAGGCTGCGGCAATAAATAGCCTCCCCGCTCCAACGTTGTCTGTTGGCTGCTTCGCTTAAGATTTCTGAGAAGACTGATTGAGCATCCCCCCTCTGAGTGATTTGAGTTTAAGATCCACCGAGAGAAAAATCAAGAGCCAAAACTTAGACAGTGGTTGAGCATCACAGTAGTTCTGAGTTTAGAGTTCTTGTACCTATTACTCTTGAGAGATGTGCACTATCTAGATGGATAGGTGTCGGCTCGATTGTTGAAGAGTTGTTGTCTTCACCGAGCAAGATCTCCAACAACCAAGAGTCATTGTGGTTCGCGAAGGTTTGGAGATCGCCGACAAGTATCTACCATGAGTGAAATCAACTGTAGTCTGATCAGCTCCGAGTTGAAGGAGAATAGGGAGAAGAGAGTTTATCTTCTATGTTAAATCACAACCCCTCCAACCAGACGTTGTCCTTTGGCAGAAGGGTGAACTGGTCTACAAATTCTTTCTGTCGCCATCGAGCACCACTGGTTCACTCTACTTTACTGCATTACTTTCTGTAGTTTACTTTCGTGCTCTATGACGATAGTTTATCTTACCATTCATTGACTGTTGCATATCATTTGTTTCTATCATCTCTGTTGTTATAATTCGTTGCTCACCTTGTTGCATTCTCATCTTTCCGTGTAGTCTGTCCAGTCGTATTCATCTCTATTCGAACTTGATAAGACATGCTTGTTTTCCCCGTGTCATTTTCCATTCTCCTCGTCATAGTTCTTACTAGTGTTGTTCCCTGCTACCTCTTGAGCTTGCGTTGGTTTTTCCCTTGAAGAGGAAAGGGTGATGCAGCAAAGTAGAGTAAGTATTTCCCTCATCTTTTGAGAACCAAGGTATCAATCCAGTAGGAGATAACGCTCAAGTCACCGAATACCTACACAAACAAACACCAACTTGCACCCAACGCGATAAGGGGTTGTCAATCCCTTCACGGTTATTTGCAAAGTGAGATCTGATAGAGATGGATAAATGGTAAAGTAATATTTTTGGTATTTTTAGTATATAGAACGGAAAGTAATAGATTGGAAAATAAAGGAAATAGGAACGGCGACAGAAATTGGCAAGTCGACGGGAAACTAATATGATGTAAAATAGACCCGGGGGCCATAGGTTTCACTAGAGGCTTCTCTCAAGATAGAAAATATTACGGTGGGTGAACAAATTACTGCCGAGCAATTGATAGAAAAGCGCAAAGTTATGACAATATCTAAGGCAATGATCATGAATATAGGCATCACGTCCGTGTGAAGTAGACCGAAACGATTCTGCATCTACTACTATCACTCCACACATCGACCGCTATCCAGCATGCATCTAGAGTATTAAGTTCATAAAGAACGGAGTAACGCATTAAGCAAGATGACATGATGTAGAGGAATTAACTCAAGCATATGATGAAAACCCCATCTTTTTATCCTCGATGGCAACAATACAATACGTGCCTTCCTGCCCCTACTGTCACTGGGAAAGGACACCGCAAGATTGAACCCAAAGCTAAGCACTTCTCCCACTGCAAGAAAAACAAATCTAGTTGGCCAAACCAAATCGATAGTTCGAAGAGACTTGCAAAGATATCAAATCGTGCCTATAAGAATTCAGAGAAGATTCAAATAATATTCATAGATAAACTTGATCATAAATCCACAATTCATTAGATCTTGGCAAACACACCGCAAAAGAGTATTACATCGAATAGATATCCAAGAACATTGAGGAGAACTTTGTATTAAGAATCAAAGAGAGAGAAGAAGCCATCTAGCTACTAGCTATGGACCCGTAGGTCTGAAGTAAACTACTCACGCTTCTCGGAGAGGCAATGGTGTTGATGTAGAAGCCCTCCGTGATCGAATCCCCCTTCGGCAGGACACCGAAAAAGGCCCCAAGATGGGATCTCACGGGTACAGAAGGTTGCGGCGGTTGAAAAGTGGTTTCGTTTCTCCCCTGGATGTTTTTAGGGTATAAGAGTATATATAGGAGGAGATCTAGGTCAGGGGACTCTCGAGGGGTCCACAAGGTTGGGGGCGTGCCCCACCCCCCGGGCGCGTCCTCCATCCTTGTGGCCGCCTCGCGGCTCTTCTGACTTGCACTCCAAGTCTTTTGGGTGTCTTCTGGTCCAAGAAAAATCATGGCGAAAGTTTTATTTTTGTTTGGACTCCGTTTGGTATTCCTTTTCTGCGGAACTCTAAAACAAGGGAAAAACAGAAACTGGCACTAGGCTCTAGGTTAATAGGCTAGTCCCAAAAATCATATAGAATAGCATATTAATGCATATAAAACATCCAAAACAAATAATATAATAGCATGGAACAATCAAAAATTAGAGATACGTTGGAGACGTATCATTCCCTCATAGTTCATACCTTGTTTTCACTCATGCTACTATATCTGTTCGCATATTGCATTACCATTGTTATTGTCAAACCTGTGATATCCTATGCTTGAAATATCATTGCTTCCCATCTTGATAGATATGTTCCTCAATAATATGCTTGATTGAGTCCTTGTCTATCGAACCTTATTTCCGCTGTTGTGATTGGGATCAGTTCAAAACATTCACAAGAATTTTTTGAATCTCCCATTCACCTCCTCTGGTCGATATACTCTCGGTCCTAAGACATATCCTTCACCTCTTTCCATGTTAACCAACATTTAATATTCTCATGTACATAAATATGAGAGAACTAAATAAATGAATGTGGTGTTTAATCAATGTGCAACTCGTTGCATATTGAGCTCCACTTAATTTGTAGTGTTGATTATTGCACTCTTGACATGACATGCCTCATTAAACCAGACATGCATCATACTTGATTGTGCATCATGCCATGTTTATGCTCGTGGGTTTACCGTGTTGTTTGCTTCTTTCCGGTTGTGCTTCTTCTCGAAAGTTCCGGTTACGTTGTGATTGTGAGGATTGGTTCAACTATGTTGGTTCGCCTGTTGGGGAACGTAGTAATTTCAAAAATATTCCTACGCACACGCAATATCATGGTGATGCATAGCAACGAGAGGGGAGAGTGTTGTCCACGTACCCTCGTAGACCGACAGCGGAAGCATTATCACAACGCGGTTGATGTAGTCGTACGTCTTCACGATCCGACCGATCAAGTACCGTACGCACGGCACCTCCGAAGTTCTACACACGTTCAGCTCGATGACGTCCCTCGAACTCCGATCCAGCCGAGTGTTGAGGGAGAGTTTCGTCAGCACGACGGCGTGGTGACGATGATGATGTTCCACCGACGCAGGGCTTCGCCTAAGCTCCGCGACGGTATTATCGAGGTGTAATCTGGTGGAGGGGGGCACCGCACACGGCTAAAATATCGTATATCAAGTGTGTTCTTAGGTGCCCCCCTGCCCCCGTATATAAAGGAGCAAGGGGGAGGCCGGCTGCCCTAGGCGCGCCAAGGAGAGAGGGGGAGTCCTCCTCCTAGTAGGAGTAGGACTCCCCTTTCCTAGTCCTACTAGGAAAGAAGGGGGGAAGGAAAGAGAGGGAGAGGGAGAGGGAAAGGGGGCTGCGCCCCCCTCTCCTAGTCCAACTAGGATTCCCCTTGGGAGGGGGCGCGCCACCTCCTGGCTGCTGCCCTCTCTCTCCCCTCAAGGCCCACCAAGGCCCAATACTTCCCCGGGGGGTTCCGGTAACCCTCCGGCACTCCGGTTTAATCCGAAACTTCTCCGGAACACTTCCGGTGTCCGAATATAGTCGTCCAATATATCAATCTTTACGTCTCGACCATTTCGAGACTCCTCGTCATGTCCGTGATCACATCCGGGACTCCGAACAACCTTCGGTACATCAAATCACATAAACTCATAATATAACTGTCATCGTAACTTTAAGCGTGCGGACCCTTTGGGTTCGAGAACTATGTAGACATGACCGAGACACCTCTCCGGTCAATAACCAATAGCGGGACCTGGATGCCCATATTGGCTCCCACATATTCTACGAAGATCTTTATCGGTCAGACCGCATAACAACATACGTTGTTCCCTTTGTCATCGGTATGTTACTTGCCCGAGATTCGATCGTCGGTATCTCGATACCTAGTTCAATCTCGTTACCGGCAAGTCTCTTTACTCGTTCCGTAATACATCATCTCGCAACTAACTCATTAGTCACAATGCTTGCAAGGCTTATAGTGATGTGCATTACCGAGTGGGCCCAGAGATACCTCTCCGACAATCGGAGTGACAAATCCTAATCTCGAAATACGCCAACCCAACAAGTACCTTTGGAGACACCTGTAGAGCACCTTTATAATCACCCAGTTACGTTGTGACGTTTGGTAGCACACAAAGTGTTCCTCCGGTAAACGGGAGTTGCATAATCTCATAGTCATAGGAACATGTATAAGTCATGAAGAAAGCAATAGCAACATACTAAACGATCGGGTGCTAAGCTAACGTAATGGGTCATGTCAATCACGTCATTCTCCTAATGAGGTGATCCCGTTAATCAAATGACAACTCATGTCTATGGCTAGGAAACATAACCATCTTTGATTAACGAGCTAGTCAAGTAGAGGCATACTAGTGACACTCTGTTTGTCTATGTATTCACACATGTATTATGTTTCCGGTTAATACAATTCTAGCATGAATAATAAACATTTATCATGATATAAGGAAATATATAATACTTTATTATTGCCTCTAGGGCATATTTCCTTCAGTCTCCCACTTGCACTAGAGTCAATAATCTAGATTACATAGTAATGATTCTTACACCCATGGAGTCTTGGTGCTGATCATGTTTTGCTCGTGGAAGAGGCTTAGTCAACGGGTCTGCAACATTCAGATCCGTATGTATCTTGCAAACTTCTATGTCTCCCACCTGGACTAAATCCCGGATGGAATTGAAGCGTCTTCTGATGTGCTTGGTTCTCTTGTGATATCTGGATTCCTTTGCTAAGGCAATTGCACCAGTATTATCACAAAAGATTTTCATTGGTCCCGATGTACTAGGTATGACACCTAGATCGGATATGAACTCCTTCATCCAGACTCCTTCATTCGCTGCTTCCGAAGCAGCTATGTATTCCGCTTCACACGTAGATCCCGCCACGACACTTTGCTTGGAACTGCACCAACTGACAGCTCCACCGTTCAATGTAAATACGTATCCGGTTTGCGATTTCGAATCGTCCGGATCAGTGTCAAAGCTTGCATCAACGTAACCCCTTACGATGAGCTCTTTGTCACCTCCATAAACGAGAAACATATCCTTAGTCCTTTTCAGGTATTTCAGGATGTTCTTGACCGCTGTCCAGTGATCCACTCCTGGATTACTTTGGTACCTCCCTGCTAAACTTATAGCAAGGGACACATCAGGTCTGGTACACAGCATTGCATACATGATAGAGCCTATGGCTGAAGCATAGGGAACATCTTTCATTTTCTCTCTATCTTCTGCAGTGGTCGGGCATTGAGTCTTACTCAATCTCACACCTTGTAGTACAGGCAAGAACCCTTTCTTTGCTTGATCCATTTTGAACTTCTTCAAAACTTTGTCAAGGTATGTGCTTTGTGAAAGTCCAATTAAGCGTCTTGATCTATCTCTATAGATCTTAATGCCTAATATATATGCAGCTTCACCGAGGTCTTTCATTGAAAAACTCTTATTCAAGTATCCCTTTATGCTATCCAGAAATTCTATATCATTTCCGATCAGTAATATGTCATCCACATATAATATCAGAAATGCTATCGAGCTCCCACTCACTTTCTTGTAAATACAGGCTTCTCCAAAAGTCTGTATAAAACCAAATGCTTTGATCACACTATCAAAGCGTTTATTCCAACTCCGAGAGGCTTGCACCAGTCCATAAATGGATCGCTGGAGCTTGCACACTTTGTTAGCTCCCTTTGGATCGACAAAACCTTCCGGTTGCATCATATACAACTCTTCTTCCAGAAATCCATTCAGGAATGCAGTTTTGACATCCATTTGCCAAATTTCATAATCATAAAATGCGGCAACTGCTAACATAATTCGGACAGACTTAAGCATCGCTACGGGTGAGAAGGTCTCATCGTAGTCAATCCCTTGAACTTGTCGAAAACCTTTCGCAACAAGTCGAGCTTTATAGACAGTAATATTACCATCAGCGTCAGTCTTCTTCTTGAAGATCCATTTGTTTTCAATGGCTTGCCGACCATCGGGCAAGTCAACCAAAGTCCATACTTTGTTTTCATACATGGATCCCATCTCGGATTTCATGGCTTCAAGCCATTTTGCGGAATCTGGGCTCACCATCGCTTCTTCATAGTTCGTAGGTTCGCCATGGTCTAGTAACATGACCTCCAGAACAGGATTACCGTACCACTCTGGTGCGGATCTTGATCTAGTTGACCTACGAAGTTCAGTAATAACTTGATCTGAAGTTTCATGATCATTATCATTAACTTCCTCACTATTTGGTGTAGGTGTCGCAGAAACTGATTTCTGTGATGATCTACTTTCCAATAAGGGAGCAGGTACAGTTACCTCATCAAGTTCTACTTTCCTCCCACTCACATCTTTCGAGAGAAACTCCTTCTCTAGAAAGGATCCATTCTTAGCAACGAATATCTTGCCTTCGGATCTGTGATAGAAGGTGTACCCAACAGTCTCCTTTGGGTATCCTATGAAGACACATTTCTCCGATTTAGGTTCGAGCTTATCAGGTTGAAGTTTCTTCACATAAGCATCGCAACCCCAAACTTTAAGATACGACAACTTTGGTTTCTTGCCAAACCATAGTTCAAAAGGCGTCGTCTCAACGGATTTCGATGGTGTCCTATTTAGAGTGAATGCAGCCGTCTCTAAAGCATAACCCCAAAACGATAGCGGTAAATCAGTAAGAGACATCATAGATCGCACCATATCTAATAAAGTACGATTACGACGTTCGGACACACCATTACGCTGTGGTGTTCCGGGTGGCGTGAGTTGCGAAACTATTCCGCATTGTTTCAAATGTAGACCAAACTCGTAACTCAAATATTCTCCTCCACGATCAGATCGTAGGAATTTAATTTTCTTGTTACGATGATTTTCAACTTCACTCTGAAATTCTTTGAACTTTTCAAATGTTTCAGACTTATGTTTCATTAAGTAGATATACCCATATCTGCTCAAATCATCTGTGAAGGTGAGAAAATAACGATATCCGCCACGAGCCTCAATATTCATCGGACCACATACATCTGTATGTATGATTTCCAACAAATCTGTTGCTCTCTCCATAGTACCGGAGAACGGTGTTTTGGTCATCTTGCCCATAAGGCACGGTTCGCAAGTACCAAGTGATTCAAAATCAAGTGATTCCAAAATTCCATCAGTATGGAGTTTCTTCATGCGCTTTACACCGATATGACCCAAACGGCAGTGCCACAAATAAGTTGCACTGTCATTATTAACTCTGCATCTTTTGGCTTCAACATTATGAATATGTGTATCACTACTATCGAGATTCATTAAAAATAGACCACTCTTCAAGGGTGCATGACCATAAAAGATATTATTCATATAAATAGAACAACCATTATTCTCTGATTTAAATGAATAACCGTCTCGCATTAAACAAGATCCAGATATAATGTTCATGCTCAACGCTGTCACCAAATAACAATTATTTAGGTCTAATATTAATCCCGAAGGTAGATGTAGAGGTAGCGTGCCGACGGCGATCACATCGACTTTGGAACCATTTCCCACGCGCATCGTCACCTCGTCCTTAGCCAATCTTCGCTCAATCCGTAGCCCCTGTTTCGAGTTGCAAATATTAGCAACAGAACCAGTATCAAATACCCAGGTGCTACTACGAGCATTGGTAAGGTACACATCAATAACATGTATATCACATATACCTTTGTTAACCTTGCCATCCTTCTTTTCCGCCAAATACTTGGGGCAGTTCCGCTTCCAGTGACCAGTTTGCTTGCAGTAGAAGCACTCAGTTTCAGGCTTAGGTCCAGACTTGGGTTTCTTCTCCTGAACAACAACTTGCTTGCTATTCTTCTTGAAGTTCCCTTTCTTCTTCCCTTTGCCCTTTTTCTTGAAACTAGTGGTTTTACTGACCATCAACACTTGATGCTCCTTTTTGATTTCTACCTCCGCTGCCTTTAGCATTGCGAAGAGCTCGGGAATAGTCTTATTCATCCCTTGCATGTTATAGTTCATCACGAAGCTCTTGTAGCTTGGTGGCAGTGATTGAAGAATTCTGTCAATGACGCAATCATCCGGAAGTTGAACTCCCAGTTGAATCAAGTGATTATTATACCCAGACATTCTGAGTATATGCTCACTGACAGAACTATTCTCTTCCATCTTGCAGCTATAGAACTTATTGGAGACTTCATATCTCTCAATCCGGGCATTTGCTTGAAATATTAACTTCAACTCCTGGAACATCTCATATGCTCCATGACGTTCAAAACGTCGTTGAAGTCCCGGTTCTAAGCCGTAAAGCATGGCACACTGAACTATTGAGTAGTCATCAGCTTTGCTTTGCCAGACGTTCATAACTTCTGGCGTAGCTCTTGCAGGAGGCCTGGCACCTAGCGGTGCTTCCAGGACGTAATTCTTCTGTGCAGCAATGAGGATAATCCTCAAGTTACGGACCCAGTCCGTGTAATTGCTACCATCATCTTTCAACTTAGCTTTCTCAAGGAACGCATTAAAATTCAACGGAACAACAGCACGGGCCATTTATCTACAATTAACATAGACAAGCAAGATACTATCAGGTACTAAGTTCATGATAAATTTAAGTTCAATTAATCATATTACTTAAGAACTCCCACTTAGATAGACATCTCTCTAATCATCTAAGTGATTACGTGATCCAAAGCAACTAAACCATGTCCGATCATCACGTGAGATGGAGTAGTTTCAATGGTGAACATCACTATGTTGATCATATCTACTATATGATTCACGCTCGACCTTTCGGTCTCTGTGTTCCGAGGCCATATCTGTACATATGCTAGGCTCGTCAAGTTTAACCTGAGTATTCCGCGTGTGCAACTGTTTTGCACCCGTTGTATTTGAACGTAGAGCTTATCACACCCGATCATCACGTGGTGTCTCAGCACGAAGAACTTTTGCAACGGTGCATACTCAGGGAGAACACTTTTATCTTGAAATTTTAGTGAGAGATCATCTTATAATGCTACCGTCAATCAAAGCAAGATAAGATGCATAAAGGATTAACATCACATGCAATCAATATAAGTGATATGATATGGCCATCATCATCTTGTGCTTGTGATCTCCATCCCCGAAGCACCGTGCTTGTGATCTCCATCTCCGAAGCACCGTCATGATCACCATCGTCACTGGCGCGACACCTTGATCTCCATCGTAGTATCGTTGTCGTCTCGCCAAATAATTGCTTTTACGACTATCGCTACCGCTTAGTGATAAAGTAAAACTATTACATGGTGATAGCATCTCATACAATAAAGCGACAACCATATGGCTCCTGCCAGTTGCCGATAACTCGGTTACAAAACATGATCATCTCATACAACAAATTATATCACATCATGTCTTGACCATATCACATCACAACATGCCCTACAAAAACAAGTTAGACGTCCTCTACTTTGTTGTTGCAAGTTTTACGTGGCTGCTACGGGCTTAGCAAGAACCGTTCTTACCTACGCATCAAAACCACAACGATAGTTTGTCAAGTTGGTGCTGTTTTAACCTTCGCAAGGACCGGGCGTAGCCACACTCGGTTCAACTAAAGTGAGAGAGACAGACACCCGCCAGTCACCTTTAAGCAACGAGTGCTCCGAACGGTGAAACCAGTCTCGCGTAAGCGTACGCGTAATGTCGGTCCGGGCCGCTTCATCTCACAATACCGCTGAACCAAAGTATGACATGCTGGTAAGCAGTATGACTTATATCGCCCACAACTCACTTGTGTTCTACTCGTGCATAGCATCAACGCATAAAACCAGGCTCGGATGCCACTGTTGGGGAACGTAGTAATTTCAAAAAAATTCCTACGCACACGCAAGATCATGGTGATGCATAGCAACGAGAGGGGAGAGTGTTGTCCACGTACCCTCGTAGACCGACAGCGGAAGCGTTATCACAACGCGGTTGATGTAGTCGTACGTCTTCACGATCCGACCGATCAAGTACCGAACGCACGGCACCTCCGAAGTTCTACACACGTTCAGCTCGATGACGTCCCTCGAACTCCGATCCAGCCGAGTGTTGAGGGAGAGTTTCGTCAGCACGACGGCGTGGTGACGATGATGATGTTCCACCGACGCAGGGCTTCGCCTAAGCTCCGCGACGGTATTATCGAGGTGTAATCTGGTGGAGGGGGGCACCGCACACGGCTAAAATATCGTATATCAAGTGTGTTCTTAGGTGCCCCCCTGCCCCCGTATATAAAGGAGCAAGGGGGAGGCCGGCTGCCCTAGGCGCGCCAAGGAGAGAGGGGGAGTCCTCCTCCTAGTAGGAGTAGGACTCCCCTTTCCTAGTCCTACTAGGAAAGAAGGGGGGAAGGAAAGAGAGGGAGAGGGAGAGGGAAAGGGGGCTGCGCCCCCCTCTCCTAGTCCAACTAGGATTCCCCTTGGGAGGGGGCGCGCCACCTCCTGGCTGCTGCCCTCTCTCTCCCCTCAAGGCCCACCAAGGCCCAATACTTCCCCGGGGGGTTCCGGTAACCCTCCGGCACTCCGGTTTAATCCGAAACTTCTCCGGAACACTTCCGGTGTCCGAATATAGTCGTCCAATATATCAATCTTTACGTCTCGACCATTTCGAGACTCCTCGTCATGTCCGTGATCACATCCGGGACTCCGAACAACCTTCGGTACATCAAATCACATAAACTCATAATATAACTGTCATCGTAACTTTAAGCGTGCGGACCCTTTGGGTTCGAGAACTATGTAGACATGACCGAGACACCTCTCCGGTCAATAACCAATAGCGGGACCTGGATGCCCATATTGGCTCCCACATATTCTACGAAGATCTTTATCGGTCAGACCGCATAACAACATACGTTGTTCCCTTTGTCATCGGTATGTTACTTGCCCGAGATTCGATCGTCGGTATCTCGATACCTAGTTCAATCTCGTTACCGGCAAGTCTCTTTACTCGTTCCGTAATACATCATCTCGCAACTAACTCATTAGTCACAATGCTTGCAAGGCTTATAGTGATGTGCATTACCGAGTGGGCCCAGAGATACCTCTCCGACAATCGGAGTGACAAATCCTAATCTCGAAATACGCCAACCCAACAAGTACCTTTGGAGACACCTGTAGAGCACCTTTATAATCACCCAGTTACGTTGTGACGTTTGGTAGCACACAAAGTGTTCCTCCGGTAAACGGGAGTTGCATAATCTCATAGTCATAGGAACATGTATAAGTCATGAAGAAAGCAATAGCAACATACTAAACGATCGGGTGCTAAGCTAACGTAATGGGTCATGTCAATCACGTCATTCTCCTAATGAGGTGATCCCGTTTAATCAAATGACAACTCATGTCTATGGCTAGGAAACATAACCATCTTTGATTAACGAGCTAGTCAAGTAGAGGCATACTAGTGACACTCTGTTTGTCTATGTATTCACACATGTATTATGTTTCCGGTTAATACAATTCTAGCATGAATAATAAACATTTATCATGATATAAGGAAATATATAATACTTTATTATTGCCTCTAGGGCATATTTCCTTCATCGCCTACTTCATGGATTCGGTCTTATTCCTAGCGGGATTTCAGGCAAGATGACCATTACCTTGGATATCACTACTATCTTTGCTTTGCTAGTTGTCTCGATGCTATCGCTATGTCGCGCTACCTACCACTTGTTTGTCAAGCCTCCCAAATTGCCATGATACAGCCTCTAACCTCCACTATCCCAGCAAACCGTTGTTTGGCTATGTTACCGCTTTGCCTAGCCCCTCTTATAGCGTTGCTAGTTGCAGGTTGTTCCATGTTGGGACATGGATATCACAATATCTCTTATTTAATTAATGCGTCTATATGCTTGGTAAAGGGTGGAAGGCTTGGCCTTTTGCTTGGAGTTTTCTTCCACTCTTGCCACCCTAGTTTCCGTCATACCGGTGTTATGTTCCATGAAGAGCTCTCCTAACATGTGTGGGGTTTTATGGGACCCCCCCGATCACTCGCTTAGGTTTAACTCTTCCAGCAAGGCCCTACTTTGGTTTTACCATTTGTCTAATAACAACTAAAACTTGCATAGGGACCTGCTAGCACCCCAGGATAATTAATCAACAACCCCGGGCTAGTGCTCCTCATGAGTGTTGGTCCAAAACAGAGCCGCTTGCGGTGCCACCCAGTTAACTGGGGCCTCCGTGAAAGGATCAATATGGTTGACTAGAGGGGGGGCGAATAGGCAACTAACATTTTTTATCTTTCCTTAACCAAATTAAACTTAGCAACAAAATAGGCTGTCTAGATGTGCTACTAGGTGACAAACCTATATGATGCAACCACAACAAGCACACAAGCAAGCAAGGGATACAACACAATAAAAGCTTGCACAAGTAAATGTAAGAGATAACCAAGAGTGGATCCGGTGGAGACGAGGATGTGTTACCGAAGTTCCTTCCCTTTGAGAGGAAGTATGTCTCCGTTGGAGCAGTGTCGAGGCACAATGCTCCCCAAGAAGCCACTAGGGCCACCATATTCTTCTCATGCACTCACACAATGCGAGAAGCCGTGATTCCACTATTGGTGCCTTTGAAGGCAGCGACCGAACCTTTACAAACAAGGTTGGGGCTCTCTCCACAACCAAATTGGAGGCTCCCAACGAAACCACGAAGCTTCACCACAATGGAATATGGCTCCGAGGTGACCTCAACCGTCTAGTGTGCTCAAAGACCCAAGAGTAACAAGATCCGCAAGGGATTAGTGGGGGGAATCAAATTTCTCTTGGTGGAAGTGTAGATCGGGGCCTTCTCAACCAATCCCTAGAAAATCAACAAGTTTGATTGGCTAGGGAGAGAGATCGGCCAAGAATGAGCTTTTGAAAGGCAATGGAGCCTGGGGGGAAGAGGTCAACCCTAGCAAGAAAAGAGCCCCCTTTATATAGGGGAACCAAAATCCAACCGTTTTCTGCCCAGGCCCGCAGCTAAGCGGTACTACCGCTCCTAGGAGCGGTACTACCACTTAGGCGTTACTACTCCGCACAAGCCTAAAAATACACAAAGTGTATCTACGGTAGTGCCGCCGGAGCGGTACTACTGCTGATCCCGGCGGTACTACCGCCTAGGGTTTTAGTCCTGGGGAGGCAGCGGTAGTAGAGGGTACCTGGGGCGGCAGTACTGTGCGAAGCGGTACTACCATCCTAGTGCTGCTCTACTACCGCTCGGAGCAAAGTGGGAACAAAACCTTGCACAGAGGAAACCCCGCAAGCGGTAGTGGAGAAGGTAGTACGGGCTGTAGTACCGCCAGAGCGGTACTACCGCACTACTACCGCCCTACTACCATGAGTTGCATACCGACAACAGAACGTTGCACGCTCGGGGACACCCTAAGCGGTAGTGCCATGGAAGTACCCAGCGGTACTACCACATAAGCGGTACTACTGTGGGCACTAGAAGTACTACCGCTGGCGAGATGCTGAAAACACCACAGAAAACAAGGAAAAGCTCCAGAGGAGGGAAAGAAAGTTGTGGGTGCATATGGGGTTGTGTACGTGTTGATTCCACCCATAGCTTTCCCAAGCGGACCCCCTCTTAATAGTACGGCTTTCCTACGACTCAAATCCACCAAAAAGAAACATAGAGAACCGCCGTCTTTGATAGGCTCCGAGGGGCTTCGAATTGTCTAGTGCCTAGTCATGAGATATCTGAAATGCTCAATGCACATGATTAGTCCGCAAATGCATTGTCATCAATCACCAAAACCACTTAGGGAGAAATATGCCCTTACAATCTCCCCCTTTTTGGTGGATTGATGACAATACGGGATTTGCACATAGAGGTATATAATGAGCATAAGCAAACCCAAAATTTATAAAATATAGACAGACTCCCCCTAGATGTGTGCATTCAATAGATATGCTTTGGACTGCACAACACACTAGGATCAACACTCCCCCTATATTTTATATTCCAGGCAATCCTTGCAACAATATAAGAGACACTTAAGCAAGGAACCTAATAAGACAAATGAGTATACAGTCACAAACATAGGGACATAATAAGGATAACCAGGGTAGCATATGCCTTACACCATATGATAGAGTCTCACACCAAACCAAAGCAAACGAAGGAAAAGAGTTCACTAGCAGAAACACAGAAGCAACAAGAACCAAGCTTGTGACTCAACAACACCCTGCAGAAAGACAAAGAAAGACAAATCCCCGGTCCTAAACCTCTCCCCCTTTGGCATCGAGACACCAAAAGGGGCAAAGAGTGACCTAATGCAACTCCAGGTGGCACTAGTCTCCTCCCATGGACTCGTCAGACTCCTCGGAATCAGACCCATCAGCAGATTCCTCCTCAGACGTGTCGGTCTCCTCCTCGATCTCCTGATCCTGAGATGGAGCAGATGTAGCAGCATTGGACTCATCTGAGTCCGTCGAGTGAGAGTGCGAAGAAATCCACTTGTCCTCCAGAGTGATACGATCCTCAGAGCCATCCTGAACTGGGATCTCAAGCTTCCTCATGATAGCCTTCCTCTCCTAACGAGCCTTCTTGGCATCCACATGTGCCAAGTACATCTTGTGCTGAACATCGGTCTGAAGGCAAAAGAGCTTCTTCACCTTGTGCTTGAGCTTAGCTACCCAACCTGACAGACCAGAAGAATGCTCTGTGCTGGGAGCAAGACCACCATCATCACCCTGATCCTCTCCAGAAGCAGAAGACGCTGCCGCCTCAGGACGAGTAGTAGAGGCCCAAAGCTCCTTCTGACGCAAGTTGAGGACGTCATGAGGAGTCAAGGGTCCGGTCTCAAGAGGCACACCAGGGAAAGTGGAGCTCCAGGTAGTCTGAATCAACTTGAAGATGAAGGGAGCATAAATTGGGCAATGATCTCCATAGGTAGCATTCACTAGCTCCTTCCACATGATATGAGAGGCATCCAAGACCGCATCCGTGCCCTTCTCAGAGTGGCATAACAGTAGCATATCCACAAGGTGCCCATGCACCATGTCCAAGTTGCCAATGCGAGGAAAGAGAGTGTTCCGGAAGATGCGATGCATAATGTCAAAGAATGGCTTCAGCTCCTTCTTGACTCCTTTCTCTGTCTTAGTGATAATCATATGAGGCTTCAGCTCATCCTTGTGAGTAGCCCCCCCCTCATGGTGAGGACGAAGGCCAAGAGGCTTCCTCGGCCCCTCGTTAGGATATCCCAGAAGCGCCATAAAAGCGCCCCAAGTGGTGCACAACTGCCTGCCATTGGTCATCCAGATCAAAGTGTGCTCTGTGTTTGTGCCATACCATATGGTTGCAAAGAACTGTGCAACCAACTCTGCATCGAAATCATAGTTGAAGGTCATGAGGGGCACGATGTTGAGCTGATCACATAGGGCACGATCTTCTCCAAAGTATGCCTGGTACTTCTCCATGTGATCCAAGTTGACTGACTTGGTCTTCACAAACAGGTTCTTCCTCCCCTTGATCCGATCAAAGTACACAAGTGATTGGTCCTTGTTCTAGAACGGTGAGCCAATAAGAGAAGGATCCTGAGAAGGATGTAGGGATTTTGCTCACAATATTGCCAATACTCATTTTGCTTCAACTCGGCAGTTGTCTTGATAGGTTCCTTCTTCTTGCGAGCAGCTGACTTAACATTGGATTTGCCCTTGTTCCTGGCAGACTGACGACGAGCAGGCGGTGGTGTGGGGGCAACCTCTTCTTCATCTTCCGAATACACAACTCTGGCCATGTGAGTGCGCCCATGCTTGGATGGGGGATTCGCATTCTTGCAACGAACCTTGGAGCTACCACCACCTGAAGAGACACAAAACCGCAAGGGAAAACGTGAATACAAACTATGCATAAGCCACGGAGAAACAAAAGTGAGAACTGAAGGATTAGGTGAGCATTCTAGAATTGGGGGCCTCGAGCGGTAGTACCGCGGAACTGGGGCGGTAGTACCGCCCGAGCGGTAGTACCATGGAACTGGAGCGGTAGTACCGCTCTGGGAACGGACGCACGAAATCCCGAGATCTGGTAGTGTCGGAGGTCACAAATTCAAAAATGCTCAACTAAAACTTCAATCCTCCTATCTAGCAGTCATTCAACGTCCTACTCAAGCCCTGATTTAGCCAAAAATCGAGAAACCAACATGCATTGCCCTAGAAACCTAGATTCAAAGGATAGAACCATAGGAGCAACGAATGGGGGCAATGCCGGGTTCCATGGCGAGAGAAGGTGGTGGGGAAGGATTCCACCGGACGGAATCATTGAAGATGGCACAGAATCAGCCAGCCGGAGCGGCGGCCGGGGCTGTTCTTCGTCACCTGAGAGAGAGAGACGTGGGGAGGGAAAGTGAAAGGGTATGGGGGAGTTAGAACTCCCCCTGCCCGATACTTACCCCCCACAGAGTCCCGCTAAACGGTAGTACCGCTAGACATCATGAGGAAGTACCGTTGGACAGAATGGTAGTACCGCTTAGAGTGGTAGTACCGCTCCCTCACAGCGGTAGTACCGCCGGCAGGGAGATAGAACAACCCAGAAAAAGAAAAATGGCTTATGCATGACTGGGGTGGTTGAAGCATAGAGATAGGCTTGGGATGGAGACTCAAAAAGGACAGCACGGGGAAGAGATACTCCAAGTTCGAAAAACCAATAAACCAAGAGCAACTTGGAGTAACTCAAAGCACAAACAACACCCTAAGGAAACTACTCAAACAAGCACCTCCCAAAGGATGGCGGTGGCCGAGGCCACCTATGTTTGAGTCAATTGGTATGGCATCGCGAAGATTTTAACCTTGGGCCCATGACCAAAACTCGTCTTTGAAGCACAAGTGCCATCAACAATGGTGAATGTGAAAGAGATGATCAATTTATGCATAATGGGGGGAGGGAGAGTTCATTGAGAGAACAACACTCCCCCTATGTCCATGCCTACATCTACAAAAGACAACATGATGAGTGTGGTGGGGTGTGCAAAGGTTCAAGCCACATTGCTCAAATCGGTGATATTTAGCTCATGCCTTAACTCGCGAAATCTTGCTTCATCCAACGGTTTCGTGAAAATATCTGCAAGGTTATCATGAGTGTTGACAGAGTTGAGCTCAATCTCTCCTCGCCTAATATGATCCCGGATGAAGTGATACCGAATCTCAATATGCTTTGTCTTGAAGTGTTGCACCGGGTTGAGAGAGATCTTGATGGCACTTTCATTGTCACACCAAAGAGGCACTTTGTCACAAATGACACTGTAATCCTTTAAAGTTTGCCTCATCCATAGAAGTTGAGCACAACAACTACCGGCGTCCACATACTCTGCTTCGGTGGACGAGAGAGACACACAACTTTTCTTCTTACAAGACCAACTCACCAAAGATCAGCCAAGAAATTGGCACCCTCCAGAAGTTGACTTCCTATCCAGCTTGTCTCCCACCCAATCCGAGTCTGAAAAGCCCACGATGTTGAAGTTTGCTCCTCTAGGGTACTATAAGCCAAAATTCGGGGTATGAGCAAAATATCAAAAGATTCGCTTGACCACCACATAGTGGCTCTCCTTAGGTGAGGCTTGAAACCGTGCACAAATTCCCACACTCAACATGATATCTGGTCTAGATGCACAAAGGTAAAGCAAGGATCCAATCATAGAACGATATACCTTTTCATCCACTGCTTTACCATTGGGATCAATGTCAAGTTGGCATTTGACGGGCATTGGAGTAGAGGCCGGCTTGACATCACTTAGCTTGAATCTCTTGAGCATGTCTTGAGTGTATTTGGCTTCGTTGATGAAGGTTCCTTCTCTTCTTTGTTTGATTTCGAACCCAAGAAAGAACTTCAACTCTCCCATCATGGACATCTTGAACTTCGAGGTCATTAGTGCGGCAAACTCCTCATTGAAAGATTTGTTAGGAAAACCAAAGATAATATCATCAACATATAGTTAGCATACAAACAACTCCCCTTTGACCTTCTTAGTAAAAAGAGTGGGGTCGATTTTCCCAATTTCAAACCCACGATCTTGTAACAACTCGGTAAGGTGCTCATACCATGCACGTGGGGCTTGTTTAAGGCCATAGAGTGCCTTATCGAGTTGGTACACATGATTAGGGAACTCGGGATCCTCAAACCACGGGGGTTGTTTGACATACACCAACTCATTAATAGGACCATTAAGAAAAGCACTCTTCACATCCATTTGTTGCAACTTGAAGTTATGATGAGAAGCATAAGCAATCAACAAGCGAATAGATTCAAGGCTGTAAGGGCATCCTTTGCCTTAGGGTTTTGGTGATGATGACAACACACGTGGACTAATCGTGCGCCATAGTTTTCTCAGGTACACATGGTGTGGCGCAAGACGGTTAGGTCTTCCCTCTATGCGGAAAAGATCGAAGACGGAGTTTTCGACGTTTTTGTTCCTTTGGTCGTAGGATATCCGTACTATTAAGAGGGAATCCTCATCGGAAGGTATTGGGTGAATCACTTCACGTACACATTCTTTGCACCCACCATATACCTTCCGTTTCAAGGAGAGAGACGTTCCCCACTGCCCTCTGTCATGTGCAGTCCTGCCCATGGCGGTAGTACCGCTCCATCGAGCGGTTGTACCGCTGGGCGGTAGTTCCGGTCTGACCACCGCTCCAAGTACCGCTCAGGGGTGACTCCCTTCTGTACCGGGTACGGTGGTAGACCGGTGGTGGAACGGAAGTTCCGGTTTGTCTTGATAAACCGGTACTACCGGTGTCCACGGCAGTTGTACCGCCTCGGACTCCATCACCGAGGAACTGCTTGCCCAGCGGTAGCTCCGGCCCTACTACCGCTCCAACTACCGGCCTGAGGTGTAAACCTTCTGGATGTATGCGGTAGTTGAGCGGTAGTTCCGGTTTATTCCGATAAACCGGTACTACCGGGTGCGCCACCGGAAGTACCGCCCTGGTGCCCTAGGAGGGGTTCCCTGCATTCACCAGTTGTATCGGTGTCTAGTGCGGAAGTACCGGTCCCATGCTTTTCTGCACATAACGGTTGGATCTTGGGGGGGGGGGCTATTTAAGGAGGTGCTTCTCCTACCTCCCACCTACCTCTTGCCTCTCTCTCTCCTCCATTACTGCCATTAAAGCTTTCTTGCCCGATCTCTCTCCCTAGCCACCCAAACTTGTTGATTTGCTAGGGATTGAAGGAGGAGACCTAGATCTACACTTCCACCAAAGGATATTTGATTCCCCCATACTTTCTTGTGTGGATTTTGTTACTCTTGGGTGCTTGGGCGCCCTAGACGGAAGAGGTCACTTCGGAGCCACATTGCATTGTGGTGACGCTCTGAGGTTTCGTTGGGAGCCTCCAATTAAGTTGTGGAGAGAGCCTCAACCTTGTTTGTAAAGGTCCGGTTGCCGCCTTCAAGGGCACCAATAGTGGAATCACGGCATCTCGCATTGTGTGAGGGCGTGAGGAGAATACGGTGGCCCTAGTGGCTTCTTGGGGAGCATTGTGCCTCCACACCGCTCCAACGGAGACGTACTTCCCCTCAAAAGGAAGGAACTTCGGTAACACATCCTCGTCTTCACCGGCTCCACTCTTGGTTATCTCGTGCCTTTACTTGTGCAAGCTTATTTGTGTTATATCCCTTGCTTGCTTGTGTGCTTGTTGTTGTTGCATCATATAGGTTGCTCACCTAGTTGCATATCTAGACAACCTACTTTGATGCAAAGTTTAATATGGTAAAGAAAAGCTAAAAATTGTTAGTTGCCTATTCACCCCCCCCCTCTAGTCAACTATATCGATCCTTTCAATTGGTATCAGAGCCTCGTCTCTTTATTAAGGACTTTGTCGTCCGAAGAGTATGGTTGACACCGTAGACAGTGCAGAGGAGCACTCCGGTGTGAATCCAATCTCGTCTACGGCTGATGGGGGAACCGCGGTCTCTCGTGAGGAATTCAATGTGGCTTTGGACACATTGAAGACCTCCATGACGACCGAGGTTGAAAGCATGTTTAATAAATTCATAGAAGGGCTTAAACTATCCACCGCACCGTTGAAAGTGGGTGATCCCACTAACAAGGTGACGGATGCTAACTCCGACAAGGGGGAAGCTACTAGTGAAAAAGCTCCTTCTACTAGTGGTAAGAATGGCACCGGCATCTTTGCCCATGTGGAACCTCCACTTGTTTATGGTGGACTGATTCCTTCTACTCATTTGAATCATGCCGGTCCTCCCCCTAAGATTGTGAAAAATGTGGACTTTGATTCTTGGGTTTATCGCTTTAGGCGTCATTTAAATCATGTGAATACTAATCTTTGGAGAATCATTGAAGAAGGTTTCTATCCGCATGACCGAAGCAACTTCACCCCTAGAGAAGCCGTGGATAATCAATTCAATGAGAATGCTCTCTTCATCATCCAAGATGCAATCCCACCCGAAGATCTCCCTCATCTTCGGCCCTTCGCCTTGGCCAAAGATGCATGGCATTGTGTTGTCTCCCTCTACCGGGGAAGCGCAAGCATTCAACGCTCCAACTATGAAGTGGTGCGAGATGAAGCCGATGAGTTTGCAATGAAAGAAGATGAAGAACCTCGTGAGATTTATCGGAGAGTAACCAAACTCGCGGTCTCACTCCGAGATCATGGGAACAAGGACACGGATAACAATTGGATCAAGCGCAAATTCCTCAAGGCAATGATGCCTTGCCACAAGGCCATGTCCTCCGTCATTCATCAAAGGCCGGACTTCCACACTTTGTCCTCAAGTGAAGTGTTGGATGAGTTTGTGGCTATGAGCATCCTGGACAAGACCGCCGACAATGCGGTGCTTCGTTCTCAAAGAGCAAAGAAGCCCAATCTTGCATTGAAGGCCAAGGTTAGTGTGGAAGAAGAAGAAGAAGAGGAAGAAGAGGAGGGCAACCCCGAAGATACAAAGTATGATTATCATGAGCACATGGCTCTCGCTTCACGGCAATTTTGGAGTAAGAAGAAATCAAGGCCCAACTTCAACAAGAACAACTCAAGTGGCAACAAGTTCAAGCAACGTGTGAGAACTTGCTATAATTGTGGCAATGTGAGCCATTTTGTTGCGGAATGTCCTTATGAGAAGAGAGAGGACAATGGTGGCAAGCTCATTCGAAAGGACAAAGCCAAGTCTTTCCCTAACAAGAGCAACTTCCCCAAGAGGACTCCTCCCAAGGGGTTGGTTGCACAAGAAGAGTACAATGAGGATGATGATGACGATGAAGGCGGTGACTCGGTTGCTATGGCCTCCGTGGCTATTGCAACAACTCCTCGAGTATCCCTCTTCGACTCACCCAATGAGAACATCATCGCCAAGTGCCTCATGGCTAAAGCAACCAACAAGGTAACCCCAACATCAAAACTACCATCATTACTAATCCTTCCTTGACGGATTGCATTGATGAAAATGTGGGGCCTAATGAGGAAGAAAATGAGTTTGATTCCTTTATGAGTAAGCTCAAGGGTAATTCCAAGAAGCACTTTGTGGCTCTCTTGGAATAACTTGGTGAAGTCAATGACACCATCGAGTCTCATGAAGAAACCATCTCTAAGATGGAGGGGCATAGTCGTGATTACGCCGATGAGATATCGGATCTCTCTAATGCTCTTGAGGAAGAGCGTGGTCTTCGTTTGGCTCTTGAGGAGTCACACAACGATGATCATGCTAAATTAAAGAAAGATCTTGATCATGCTAGTGTTGTATCTCGTGTGCTAAATTCCAAGAAAGCCAAACTTGGGATTGATCTTGCTAGACTCAAGGAGGAGTTTGATATACTTGACAAGGCTCACAAGGCCTTGAAGGGTATTCATGCTAGTCTTAAAGAGTCTCATGATCAACTTCAAGTGAAGCTAACCAAGGAGAAAGCCACCTTTCCTCATGTGGTTTTAATTGATAATGCAAATGCTACTAACCCTTGTTGTGAGCATGTGCATCTTATTGAGGAAAATGCTAAGTTGAAGGAGCAACTTGAGAAAGGCCTTGTGTCTTGCATAAAAGGTGAGAAGAACCTCAACGACCTTTTGAGTAATCAAAAGGAAGTTGTATCCAAGGAGAGGATTGGGTTCGCACCCAAGCCCAAGAACAAGAAGAAGAATGACAAGACCAAACGACCTCCTCCTCTCAAGCAAACTTTTGTGAAGGAGGGAGAGGGTGCTCCCAAGGAAAAGAAGAACAATGCGAAGGGTGGTGGTGTCAAGAAGGGCAAGGCCACCCCTTCCAACAAAGCCGGCAACTTTAACCCTTCTTATGTGTTGTGTCGTGCTAGTGATGGGCATGTTTATGCCAAATTTGTTGGTTCTCCTTATGAGTACATTGAATGGTCTATTTGGGTTCCTAAGACCCTTGTCACTAACATCAAAGGACCCATTACAAAATGGGTACCTAAAACCAAGCATTGATCTCTTGTAGGTGTTTGCTTCCGGTGGGGGATCATGGTTGCTTGATAGTGGAGCTACAAATCATATGACCGGAAGCAAGGACTTGGTGGTGGACGTGCACAAGATTCCATCTATGCCCACCAATGTCGAGTGGGGTGATGCCTCGTCTTCTAAGGTATTGGGACTCGGCAAGGTTGTCATTTCTCATGATCTCACGATCGAGAAGGTCATGCTTGTTGAGTCCCTTGCATACAATTTACTTTCCGTTCGTCAACTTGCACTCATGGGTTTTGCCACCTTCTTTGATATTGATACCGTGGCCCTCTTGTGGAGCAAGACTCTTAAAGTAGCCTTTGTTGGGCATGTCGAGAACGGTCTCTATGTGATTAACTTTTCGGAGTGACTCACTAAGACGGCGACATGCCAAATGGCTAAAGTTGACGTGGGATGGCTTTGGCATCGCCGTCTATCCCATGTCAATATGAGATCTTTGCAAAGTCTTCTCAAGGGGGACCATGTCCATGGACTAACAAATGTTAGTTTTGCTAAAGATCGTGCTTGCAGTGCTTGTATCGAAGGAAAGCTACATGAGAAGGCTCACCCTCCCACGACTATCATTTACTCGAAGAGGCCTTTGGAGCTCCTTCACATGGATCTCTTTGGGCCTCCATCCTTTGATAGTCTTGGGGGTAGAAAGTATTGCTTGGTGATTGTGGATGACTATTCAAGATACACATGGGTATATTTCTTCAAGAGGAAGAGCGAGACCCAACAAACCGTCATTGACTTTGCGAATGAAGCCCAACGTCAACACAATGCAAAGATCTTGACTATAAGAAGCGACAACGGCACCGAGTTCAGAGTTTCTTAGTGGTGAGGGGATCAAGCATCAATATTCCGCACCATACACCCCTCAACAAAATGGTGTAGCGGAGAGGAAGAACCAGACGTTGATGGATGCGGCAAGGACCATGATGGCGGAGTTCAAGTCTCCATACAACTTTTGGGCCGAAGCCATCAACACTGCGTGTCATGCATCAAATCGGCTCTACCTCCGCAAGGGCTTGAACAAGACTCCATATGAGATTCTCACCGGTAATAAGCCCAACCTCAAGTACTTCCGGGTGTTCGGGTGTAATTGCTTCATTCTCAAGAAAGGTGTTCGTTTGTCTAAATTTGAGGCTAGAGCTCATGAGGGCATATTTGTTGGTTATGCTACAAACTCCCATGCTTATCGTGTTCTCAATAAGTCCACGGGCCTTATTGAGGAGACGTGTAACATGGAGTTCGATGAGAATAACGGCTCCCAAGTGGAGCAAAGTGGTACTTGTGATGTAGGTGATGACTTTCCTCCCCAAGCCATAAGAAGAATGGGTGTTGGTCATATCCTACCCATTGAGGAAGCCCTTGTGGCCGAAGGAGAAGGACAATGTTCCACTCAAGTGGAACCATCACCAACCCGAGACCCACACGCTTCCGAAGAACAAAGTGAAGGCCCTCAACCTCATGAACATGACCAAGGGCAAGATCAACCTCAAGACGGTGCTGTGTCACCAAGTGATGCCCAAGGTCAAGTTCTCTCCTCCGAGCAAGCTCAAGATCAAGAACAAGCTCAAGACGGCGCTCAAGATGATCAAGTGACCGCTCCTCAACTCACCCCCGAGGAGGAATTGGAGCATCGTGCCGCCAAGATTGCATCCAAGCTCTCTAGCAAGGGTAATCTCATGAAGAATGTGCTTGGAAGCATTCAAAAGGGGGTAAGCACTCGTAGAAAATTGGCAAACTATTGCGAACATCACGCGTTTGTCTCTTGTGTTGAACCCCAAAAGGTCTATGAGGCACTCGAAGATCCGGATTGGCTCAATGCCATGCATGAAGAACTCAACAACTTTGAGTACAACAAGGTGTGGAGATTGGTGCCAAGGCCAACGGGGAACCACAATGTCATTGGAACCAAATGGATATTCAAGAACAAGCAAGATGCTCATGGGACAATAGTTCGCAACAAGGCAAGATTGGTAGCACAAGGCTACTCCCAAGTCGAGGGTATCGACTACGGTGAAACCTTTGCTCCCGTTGCTCGCCTTGAATCCATTCGTTTGTTGATTTCTTATGCTTCTCATCATAACTTTAAGTTGCAACAAATGGATGTGAAGAGTGCTTTTCTTAATGGTCCTATTAATGAGTTGGTATATGTTAAACAACCTCCCGGGTTCGAGGACCCCTACTTCCCTGATCATGTGTATCATCTCGATAAGGCACTCTATGGCCTTAAACAAGCCCCACGTGCGTGGTATGACCACCTTGCCGAGTTGTTGCAAGATCATGGATTTGAAGGAAAACCGACCCCACTCTTTTTACTAAGAAGGTTAGAAGGGAGTTGTTTGTGTGCCAACTATATGTTGATGATATTATATTTGGTTCTCCTAACAAAGCTTTCAATGAGGAATTTGCCGCTCTCATGACCTCGAAGTTCAAGATGTCTTCGATGGGAGAGTTGAAGTTCTTTCTCGGGTTCGAAATCAAACAAAGAAGAGAAGGAACCTTCATCAACCAAGCCAAATACACTCAAGACGTGCTAAAGAGATTCAAGCTAAGTGATGTCAAGTCGGGTTCCACTCCAATGCCCACCAAGTGCCAACTTGACATTGATCCCAATGGTAAAGCGGTGGATCAAACGGTATATCGCTCCATGATTGGCTCCTTGCTTTACCTTTGTGCATCTAGACCGGATATCATGTTGAGTGTGGGAATTTGCGCACGGTTTCAAGCCGCACCTAAGGAAAGCCACTTTGTGGCGGTCAAGCGAATCTTTCGATATTTGGCTCATACCCCAAACTTTGGCTTATGGTATCCAAGAGGACCAAACTTCAAGCTTGTAGGTTATTCGGACTCCGATTGGGCGGGAGACAAAGTGGATAGGAAGTCCACCTCCGGAGGGTGCCAATTTCTTGGTTGCTCTCTAGTGAGTTGGTCTTCCAAGAAGCAAAGTTGTGTGTCTCTCTCGTCCACCGAAGCGGAGTATGTGGCCACCGGTAGTCGTTGTGCACAACTTCTTTGGATGAGGCAAACTTTAAAGGATTACGGTGTCATTTGGGACAAAGTGCCTCTTTGGTGTGACAATGAAAGTGCCATCAAGATTTCTCTCAACCCGGTTCAACACTTCAAGATGAAGCATATTGAGATTCGGTATCACTTCATCCGGGATCACATTAGGCAAGGGGAGATCGAGCTCAACTATGTCAACACTCATGACAACCTTGCAGATAGCAGATATTTTCACAAAGCCTTTGGATGAAGCAAGATTTCGCGAGTTAAGGCATGAGCTAAATATCATTGATTCGAGCAATGTTGCTTGAACCCTTGCACACGCCACCATACTCAGCTTGTTATCTTGTTTAGGTGTAGGCATGGACATAGGAGGAGTGTTGTTCTCTCAATGAACTCTTCCTCCCCCAATTATGCATAAATTGATCAACTCTTTCACATTAGCCATTGTTAATGGTACTTGTGCTTCAAAGACGAGTTTTGGTCATGGGCCCAAGGATAATTCTTCGCGGTGCCATACCATTTTAACTCAAACATAGGTGGCTCCGGCCACCGCCCTTGAGCTTAGGTGTTTTTCTTTGTCGTGTGTTTCTTGGTGCCTGGCTCTTTTCAGTCTCCTAGATGTTTGAATTCTCTAAAGAGTGGCTTTTCTTGTTTGCCTCTTGCACTCTTGAGAGTCTTCTTCATCATATTACAGTGTCTTCTTTCCATCCTAAGCCTCCCCATCCCAAGCCATCTTCTCCAAATGTACACAAGTTGATCTCCTTGTGCTTGGGATGTTGCAACGTGGCAGTACAACCGATGGTCAGACCGGTTCTACCGGTCTTCCCCTCTGTTGTACAGTCTCAGCGGTACTTCCGGTCCTGCACGAGCGGTTCTAAAGCAAACTCTAAATAGTGCTCACACTCAGGGGGAGCCCCTTCTTTATTTTTAGAACTCCCGGACTAACCGTGTGGTTGTCATCATCCACCAAAAAGGGGGAGATTGTAAGGGCATCCTTTGCCTTAGGGTTTTGGTGATGATGAGAACACACGTGGACTAATCATGCGCCATAGTTTTCTCAGGTACACATGGTGTGGCACAAGACGGTTAGGTCTTCCCTCTATGCGGAAAAGATCGAAGACGGAGTTTCCGACGTTTTTATTCCTTTGGTCGTAGGATATCCATACTATTAAGAGGGAATCCTCATCGGAAGGTATTGGGTGAATCACTTCACATACACATTCTTTGCACCCACCATATACCTTCCGTTTCAAGGAGAGAGAGGTTCCCCACTGCCTTCTATCATGTGCAGTCCTGCCCATGGCGGTAGTACCGCTCCATCGAGCGGTTGTACCGCTGGGCGGTCGTTTCGGTCTGACCACCGCTCCAGGTAACGCTCAGGGGTGACTCCCTTCTGTGCCGGGTACGATGGTAGACTGGTGGTGGAACGGAAGTTCCGGTTTGTCTTGATAAACCGGTACTACCGGTGTCCAGGGCAGTTGTACCGCCTCGGACTCCATCACCCAGGAACTGCTTGCCCAGCGGTAGCTCCGGCCCTACTACCGCTCCAACTACCGGCCTGAGGTGTAAACCTTCTGGATGTATGCGGTAGTTGAGTGGTAGTGGAGCGGTAGTTCCGGTTTATTCCGATAAACCGGTACTACCGGGTGCGCCACCGGAAGTACTGCCCTGGTGCCCTAGGAGGGGTTCCCCGCATTCACATGTTGTACCAGTGTCTAGTGCGGAAGTACCGGTCCCATGCTTTTCTGCACATAACGGTTGGATCTTGGGGGCCTTTTTAAGGAGGTGCTTCTCCTACCTCCCACCTACCTCTTGCCTCTCTCTCTCCTCCATTACTGCCATTAAAGCTTTCTTGCCCGATCTCTCTCCCTAGCCACCCAAACTTGTTGATTTGCTAGGGATTGAAGGAGGAGACCTAGATCTACACTTCCACCAAAGGATATTTGATTCCCCCATACTTTCTTGTGTGGATTTTGTTACTCTTGGGTGCTTGGGCGCCCTAGACGGAAGAGGTCACTTCGGAGCCACATTCCATTGTGGTGAAGCTCCGAGGTTTCGTTGGAGCCTCCAATTAAGTTGTGGAGAGAGCCTCAACCTTGTTTGTAAAGCTCCGGTTGCCGCCTTCAAGGGCACCAATAGTGGAATCATGGCATCTCGCATTGTGTGAGGGCGTGAGGAGAATATGGTGGCCCTAGTGGCTTCTTGGGGAGCATTGTGCCTCCACACCGCTCCAACGGAGACGTACTTCCCCTCAAAAGGAAGGAACTTCGGTAACACATCCTCATCTTCACCGGCTCCACTCTTGGTTATCTCGTGCCTTTACTTGTGCAAGCTTATTTGTGTTTTATCCCTTGCTTGCTTGTGTGCTTGTTGTTGTTGCATCATATAGGTTGCTCACCTAGTTGCATATCTAGACAACCTACTTTGATGCAAAGTTTAATTTGGTAAAGAAAAGCTAAAATTGTTAGTTGCCTATTCACCCCCCCCCTCTAGTCAACTATATCGATCCTTTCAAAGGCGAGCAACGGGTGCAAAGGTTTCACCGTAGTTGATACCCTCGACTTGGAGTAGCATTGTGCCACCAAACGAGCCTTGTTACGAACGATAATCCCGTGAGCATCTTGCTTGTTCTTGAATATCCATTTGGTTCCAATAACATTATGGTTCTCCTTTGGCCTTGGCACCAATATCCACACCTTGTTGTGCTCGAAGTTGTTGAGTTCTTCATGCATGGCATTAAGCCAATCCGGATCCTCGAGCGCCTCATAGACCTTTTGGGGTTCAACACAAGAAACAAACGCGTGATGTTCACAATAGTTTTCTAATTGTCTACGAGTGCTTACCCCCTTTCTTAAGCTTCCAAGCACATTCTTCATGAGATGATCTTTGGTAGTGAGTTTGGATGTAATCTTGGTGGCACGACGCTTCAATTCCTCCTCAAGAGAGAGTTGAGGAGCGGTAACTTGATCATCTTGAGCTTGATCTTGATTTGAGCTTGCTCTTGATCTTGAACTTGCTCGTGATCTTGAACTTGCTCGGTAGTAAGAACTTGACCTTGGGCATCACTTGGTGGTTCACCACCATCTTGAGGTTGATCTTGCCCTTGGTCTTGTTCATTTGGTTGTGGGCCTTCACTTTGTTCTTCGGAAGTGTGTGGGTCTTGGGTTGGTGATGGTTCCACTTGTGTGGAACATTGTCCTTCTCCTTCGGCCACAAGGGGTTCCTCAATGGGTAGGATATAGCCAACACCCATTCTTCTTATGGCTTGGCGAGGAATTTCATCACCTACATCACAAGTACCACTTTGCTCCACTTCGGAGCCATTATTCTCATCAAATTCCACGTTACACGTCTCCTCAATGAGTCCGGTGGACTTGTTGAGGACACGGTAAGCATGAGAGTTTGTAGCATAACCAACAAATATGCTCTCATGAGCTCTAGCCTCAAATTTAGACAAACAAACACCTTTCTTGAGAATGAAACACTTACAATCGAACACCTAGAAGTACTTGAGGTTGGGCTTGTTGCCGATGAGAATCTCATATGGTGTCTTGTTCAAGCCTTTGTGGAGATAGAGCCGATTGGATGCGTGACAAGCGGTGTTGATGGCTTCGGCCCAAAAGTTGTATGGAGACTTGAACTCCGCCATCATGGTTCTTGGCGCATCCATCAAGGTCCGGTTCTTCCTCTCCTACACCATTTTGTTGAGGGGTGTAAGGTGCGGAATATTGATGCTCGATCCCCTCATCACTAAGAAACTCATCCAAGGTGGAGTTCTTGAACTCGGTGCCATTGTCACTTATTATCATCAAGATCTTTGCATTGTGTTGACATTGAGCTTCATTTGCAAAGTCGATGACAGTTTGTTGGGTCTCACTCTTGCTCTTGAAGAAATATACCCAAGTGTATCTTGAATAATCACCCACAATCACCAAGCAATACTTTCTACCCCCAAGACTATCAAAGGATGGAGGCCCAAAGATATCCGTGTGAAGGAGCTCTAAGGGCCTCTTCGAGTAGATGATAGTCATGGGTGTGTGAGCCTTCTCATGTAGCTTTCTTTCGATACAAGCACTCCACGCACGATCTTTGGCAAAACTAACATTTGTTAGTCCATGGACATGGTCCCCCTTGAGAAGAATTTGCAAAGATCTCATATTGACGTGGACTAAACGGCGATGCCAAAGCCATCCCACGTCAACTTTAGCCATTAGGCATGTCGCGGTCTTAGTGGGTCGCTCCGAAAAATTAATCACATAAAGACCGTTCTCGACATGCCCAACAAAGGCTACTTTAAGAGTCTTGCTCCACAAGAGGGCCACAGTATCAATCTCAAAGAAAGTGGCAAAGCCCATGAGTGCAAGTTGACGAACGAAAAGTAAATTGTATGCAAGGGACTCAACAAGCATGACTTTCTCGATCGTGAGATCATGAGAAATGACAACCTTGCCAAGTCCCAATACCTTAGAAGATGAGGCATCACCCCACTCGACATTGGTGGGCATAGATGAAACCTTGTGCACGTCCACCACCAAGTCCTTGCTTCCGGTCATATGATTTGTGGCAACACTATCGAGCAACCATGATCCCCCACCGGAAGCAAACACCTACAAGAAATCAATGCTTGGTTTTAGGTACCCATTTTGTAATGGGTTCTTTGATGTTAGTAACAAGGGTCTTAGTAACCCAAATAGACCATTCAATGTACTCATAAGGAGAACCAACAAATTTGGCATAAACATGTCCATCACTAGCGCGGCTTAACACATAAGAAGGGTTAAAGTCGACGGCTTTGTTGGAAGGAGTGGCATTGCCCTTCTTGAAACCACCACCCTTCACATTGTTCTTCCTCTCCTTAGAAGCACCCTCTCCCTCCTTCACAAATGTTTGCTTGAGAGGAGGAGGTCGTTTGGACATGTCATTCTTCTTCTTATTCTTGGACTTGGATGCAAACCCAATTCCCTCCTTGCCCACAACTTCCTTTGACATTTATCAAGACACAAGGCCTTTCTCAAGTTGATCCTTCTGAAGGAAATATGCCCTAGAGGCAATAATAAAGTTGTTGTTCAGATTTCCTTATATCATGATAAATGTTTATTATTCATGCTAGTATTGTATTAACCGGAAACTTAGTACATGTGTGAATACATAGACAAAGCAGAGTGTCCCTACTATGCCTCTACTTGACTAGCTCGTTAATCAAAGATGGTTAAGTTTCCTGACCATAGACATGTGTTGTCATTTGATCAGCGGGATCACATCATTAGAGAATGATGTGATGGACAATACCCATCCGTTAGCTTAGCATAATGGTCGTTTAGTTTTATTGCTATTGCTTTCATCATGACTTATACATGTTCCTCTGACTATGAGATTATGCAACTCCCGAATACCGGAGGAACACCTTGTGTGCTATCAAACATCACAACGTAACTGGGTGATTATAAAGATGATCTACAGGTGTCTCCGAAGGTGTTTGTTGGGTTGGCATAGATCAAGATTAGGATTTGTCACTCCGTGTATCGGAGAGGTATCTCTGGGCCCTCTCGGTAATGCACATCACTATAAGCCTTGCAAACAATGTGACTAATGAGTTAGTTACGGTATGATGCATTACGGAACGAGTAAAGAGACTTGTCGATAATGAGATTGAACTAGGTATGATGATACCGACGATCGAATCTCGGGCAAGTAACATACCGATGACAAAGGGAACAACGTATGTTGTTGTGCAGTTTGACCGATAAAGATGTTCATAGAATATGTAGGAGGCAATATGAGCATCCAGGTTCCGCTATCGGTTATTGACCAGAGATGTGTCTCGGTCATGTCTACATAGTTCTCGAACCCGTAGGGTCCGCACGCTTAACGTTCGATGACGATTTGTATTGTGAGTTTATGTGATTTGATGACCGAAGTTTGTTTGGAGTCCCGGATGAGATCACGGACATGACGAGGAGTCTCGAAATGGTCGAGACGTAAAGATCGATATATTGGAAGGCTATATTCGGACATCGGAAAGGTTCTGAGTGGTTCGGGTATTTTTCGGAGTACTAGAGAGTTACGGGAATTCGTCGGGGGAAGTATTGGGCCTTCATGGGCCTTAGTGGAAAGGAGAGAAGGGCCACAAGGGGAGCCCCCCCCCCCCCCATGTGCTGGTCCGAATTGGACTAGGGAGGGGCGGCGCCACCCCTTTCCTTCTCCCTCTCCTACTCCTTCCCTCTCTCCCCTCTTGGAAAAGGAAGGGGACTCCAACTAGGATTGGGAATCCTAGTTGGACTCCCCCTATAGGCGCGCCCCTCCTAGGCCGGCCTCCTCTTCCCCCCTCGGGCATCCCAAAGACACACAAGTTGATCTTTTAGCCGTGTGTGGTGCCCCCCTCCACAGTTACACACATCGGTCATATCGTTATAGTGCTTAGGCGAAGCCCTGCGCCGGTAACTTCATCATCACTGTCACCACGCCGTCGTGCTGACGGAACTCTCCCTCGGCCTCAACTGGATCAAGAGTTCCAGGGACGTCACCGAGCTAAACGTGTGCTGATCGCGTAGGTGCCGTGCGTTCGGTACTTGGATCGGTTGGATCGCAAAGACGTTCGACTACATCAACCGCGTTACTAAACGCTTCCGCTTTCGGTCTACGAGGGTACGTGGACACACTCTCCCAGCTCGTTGCTATGCTTCTCCTAGATAGATCTTGCGTGATCGTAGGATTTTTTTATTTGAAATACTACGTTCCCCAACAATGGCATCCGTCACGTGGCCCATGGATGGTAACAGATTGCAGCTCGTGCATGCGGCGAAGGGCGCGTGGGCCAGGCCCATGTTCATGGATGTTTTCATCATAGCGGCCTGGAGCATTTGGAAGGAACGCAACAACAAACATTTTAGAGGGATCACCCCCATGGTGGATGGGTGGCGGCAAAGATTTCATTATGACTTTGGCATGATGAGACACAGAGTCAAAGAGGCCCTAGTGTCGTTTGTAGAGCAGCTTGTTGCTTCCATTTAGCTATCTTTTCATCTATTTAGAAGCGATTTTAGATGGTTTTTATTCCTTCTCATGTACTCTTGATGTACATTACTCTCTTAAACCCTTAGCCCATGTAACTCTGTTTGATGAGGTTTTAATATAAAGTCAGTGGGGGGTGCCCTCACAGTCCCAAGTTCCTCAAAAAAAATAGTGGCATCCGAGCCAGGTCTATGCGTAGATGTTATATGCACGAGTAGAACACAAAGAGTTGTGGGCGATAATAGTCATACTGCTTACCAGCAATGTCTTACTTTGATTCGGCGGTATTGTTGGATGAAGCGGCCCGGACCGACATTACATGACCACGTTCATGACACAGGTTCTACTGATGTGCTTTGCACATAGGTGGCTGGTGGGTGTCTGTTTCTCCAACTTTAGTTGAATCGAGTTTAAATACGCCCTGTCCTTGTTGAAGGTTAAAACAGCACACTTGACGAAAAATCGTTGTGGTTTTGATGCGTAGGTAAGAACGGTTCTTTCTAGAAGCCCGTAGCAGCCACGTAAAACTTGCAACAACAAAGTAGAGGACGTCTAACTTGTTTTTGCAGGGCTTGTTGTGATGTGATATGGTCAAGACGTGATGAGATATAAATTTTTGTATGAGATGATCATGTTTTGTTAAAGTTATCGGCAACTGGCAGGAGCCTTATGGTTGTCTCTTTATTGCATAAGATGCAAGCGCCATATAATTGCTTTACTTTATCGCTATGCGATAGCAATAGTTGCAAAAGCAATAGTTGGCGAGACGACCATGTGACGACACATTGATAAAGATCAAGATGATGGAGATCATGGTGTCATGCCGGTGACGATGGAGATCATGACGGTACTTTGGAGATGGAGATCAAAGGCACAAGATGATAATGGCCATATCATGTCACATATTTTGATTGCATGTGATGTTTATCTTTTATGCATCTTATTTTGCTTAGTATGACGGTAGCATTATAAGATGATCTCTCACTAAATTTCAAGGTACAAGTGTTCTCCTTGAGTATGCACCGTTGCGACAGTTCTTCGTGCTGAGACACCATGTGATGATCGGGTGTGATAAGCTCTACGTTCACATACAACGGGTGCAAGCCAATTTTGCACACGCAGAATACTCGGGTTAAACTTGACGAGCCTAGCATATGCAGATATATGGCCTCAGAACACTGAGACCAAAAGGTCGAGCGTGAATCATATAGTAGATGTGATCAACATAGTGATGTTCACCATTGAAAACTTCTCCATCTCACGTGATGATCGGACATGGTTTAGTTGATATGGATCATGTGATCATTTAGATGACTAGAGGGATGTCTATCTAAGTGGGAGTTCTTAAGTAATATGATTAATTGAACTTTAATTTATCATGAACTTAGTCCTGATAGTATTTGCATAACTATGTTGTAGATCAATAGCTCGCAATGTAGCTCCCCGTTTATTTTTGATATGTTCCTAGAGAAAAACTATGTTGAAAGATGATAGTAGCAATGATGCGGACTAGGCCCGTGATCTGAGGATTATCCTCATTGTTGCATAGAAGAATTATGTCCTTGATGCACTGCTAGGTGACGGACCTATTGCATGAGCAGATAACAGACGTTATGAACATTTGGCAAGCTCAGTATGATAACTACTTGATAGTTTAGTGCACCATGCTTTACGGCTTAGAACCGGGACTTCAAAAACGTTTTGAACGCCACGGAGCATATAAGATGTTCCAAGAGCTGAAATTGGTATTTCAGACTCATGCCCGAGTCGAGAGGTATGAGACCTCTGACAAGTACTTTGCCTACAAGATGGAGGAGAATAGCTCAACCAGTGAGCATGTGCTCAGATTGTCTGAGTACTAAAATCGCTTGAATCAAGTGGGAGTTAATCTTCCAGATAAAATAGTGATTGACAGAGTTCTCTAGTCACTATCACCAAGTTACTAGAACTTCATGATGAACTATAATATGCAAGGGATGACGAAAACGATTCCCGAGCTCTTCGTGATGCTGAAATCGACGAAGGTAGAAATCAAGAAAAGCATCAAATGTTGATGGATGACAAGACCACTAGTTTCAAGTAAAAGGGCAAGGGAAAGAAAGGGAACTTCAAGAAGAATGGCAAGCAAGTTGCCACTCCCATAAAGAAGCCCAAAGCTAGACCCAAGCCTGAAACTGAGTGCTTCTACTGCGAAGGAAATGGTCACTGGAAGCAGAACTGCCCCAAATACTTGGCGGATAAGAAGGATGGCAAAGTGAACAAAAGTATATATGATATACATGTTATTGATGTGTACTTTACTAGTGTTCATAGTAGCCCCTGGGTATTTGATACTGATTCAGTTGCTATGATTAGTAACTCGAAACAGGAGTTACAAAATGAACAAAGACTAGTTGAGGGCAAGGTGACGATGTGTGTTGGAAGTGATTCCAAGGTTGATAAGATCACCATCGCACACTCCCTTTACCTTGGGGATTAGTGTCGAACCTAAAATAAATTTTATTTGGTGTTTGCGTTGAGCATAATATGATTGGATCATGTTTATTGCAATACGGTTATTCATTGAAGTCAAAGAATAAATTGTTATTCTGTTTACATGAATAAAACCTTCTGTGGTCATACACCCAAGGTGAATGGTTTATTGAATCTCGATCATAGTGATACACATATTCATAATATTGATGCCAAAAGATGCAAAGTTGATAATGATAGTGCAACATATTTGTGGCACTGTCGTTTAGGTCATATTGGTGTAAAGCGCATGAAGAAACTCCATGCTGATGGGCTTTTGGAATCACTTGATTATGAATCACTTGATGCTTGCGAACCATGCCTCATGGGCAAGATGACTAAGACTCCGTTCTCCGGAACAATGGAGTGAGCAACTGACTTATTGGAAATAATACACTGATGTATGTGATCCAATGAGTGTTGAGGCTTGCGGCGGGTATCATTATTTTCTGACCTTCACAGATGATTTGAGCAGATATGGGTATATCTACTTGATGAAACACAAGTCTAAAACATTTGAAAAGTTCAAAGAATATCAGAGTGAAGTGGAAGATCATCGTAACAAGAAAATAAAGTTTCTACGATCTGATCGCGTAGGCAAATATTTGAGTTACGAGTTTGGCCTTCATTTAAAACTGTGGAATAGTTTCACAACTCACGCCACTTGGAACACCATAGCGTAATGGTGTGTCCGAACATCGTAACCGTACTTTATTAGATATGGTGCGATTTATGATGTCTCTTACCGATTTACCACTATCGTTTTGGGGTTCTACATTAGAGACAGCTGCATTCACATTAAATAGGGCACCATCTAAATCCGTTGAGACGACACCATATGAACTGTGGTTTGGCAAGAAACCCAAGTTGTCGTTTCTTAAAGTTTGGGGCTGCAATGCTTATGTGAAAAAGCTTCAGCCTGATAAGCTCGAACCCAAATCGGAGAAATGTGTCTTCATAGGATACCCAAAGGAGACTATTGGGTACACCTTCTATCACAGATCCGAAGACAAGATTTTCGTTGCTAAGAATGGATCCTTTCTAGAGAAGGAGTTTCTCTCGAAAGAAGTGAGTGGGAGGAAAGTAGAACTTGATGAGGTAATTGTACCTGCTCCCTTATTGGAAAGTAGTTCATCACAGAAATCAGTTCCAGTGATTCCTACACCAATTAGTGAGGAAGCTAATGGTGATGATCATGAAACTTCTGATCAAGTTACTACCGAACCTCGTAGGTCAACCAGAGTAAGATCCGCACCAGAGTGGTACTGTTATCCTGTTCTGGAAGTCATGTTACTTGACCATGACAAACCTACGAACTATGAGGAAGCGACGATGAGCCCAGATTCCGCGAAATGGCTTGAGGCCATGAAATCTGAGATAGAATCCATGTATGAGAACAAACTGTGGACTTTGGTGGACTTGCCCGATGATTGGCAAGCCATTGAGAATAAATGGATCTTCAAGAGGAAGACGGACGCTGATAGTAGTGTTACTATCTACAAAGCTCGACTTGTCGAAAAGGGTTTTTGACAAGTTCAAGATGTTGACTACGATGAGATTTTCTCACTCGTATCGATGCTTAAAGTTTGTCCGAATCATGTTAGCAATTGCCACATTTTATGAAATCTGACAAATGGATATAAAAAATGCATTCCTTGATGGATTTATTAAAGAAGAGTTGTATATGATACAACCAGAAGGTTTTGTCAATCCTAAAGGTGCTAACAAAATGTGCAAGCTCCAGCGATCCATCTATGGACTGGTGCAAGCATCTCGGAGTTGGAATATACGCTTTGATAAGTTGATTAAAGCATATAGTTTTATACAGACTTGTGGTGAAGCCTGTATTTACAAGAAAGTGAGTGGGAGCACTACAGCCTTTCTTATAAGTATATGTGAATGACATATTGTTGATCAGAAATGATGTAGAATTTTTTGTAAAGCATAAAGGAGTGTTTGAAAGGAGTTTTTTCAAAGAAAGACCTCGGTGAAGCTGCTTACATATTGGGCATCAAGATCTATAGAGATAAATCAAGACGCTTGATAAGATTTTTCAATGAGTACATACCTTGACAAGATTTTGAAGTAGTTCAAAATGGAACAGTCAAAGAAGGAGTTCTTGCCTGTATTGAAAGGTGTAAAGTTGAATAAGACTCAAAACACGACCACGGCAGAAAATAGAAAGAGAATGAAAGTCATTCCCTATGCCTCAGCCATAGGTTCTATAAAGTATGCTATGCTATGTACCAAACCTATTGTGTACCTTGCCATGAGTTTGGCAAGGGGGTACGATATTGATCCAGGAGTGGATCACTTGACAGCGGTCAAAATTATCCTTAGAAGACTAAGGAGATATTTCTCGGTTATGGAGGTGATAAAGAGTTCATCGTAAAGAGTTACGTCGATGCAAGCTTTGACACCGATCTGGATGACTATGTGTCTTGATCTAGATACATATTGAAAGTGGGAGCAATTGCTAGAGTGGCTTCGTGCAGAGCATTGTAGACATAGAAATTTGCAAAATACATACGGCTCTGAATATGGCAGACCCGTTGACTAAACTTCTCTCACAAGCAAAACATGATCACACCTTAGTACTCTTTGGGTGTTAATCACATAGCGATGTGAACTAGATTATTGACTCTAGTAAACCCTTTGGGTGTTAGTCACATGGAGATGTGAACTAATCACATAAAGATGTGAACTATTGGTGTTAAATCACATGACGATGCGAACTAGATTATTGACTCTAGTGCAAGTGGGAGACTGAAGGAAATATGCCCTAGAGGCAATAATAAAGTCGTTATTTATCTTACCTTATATCATGATAAATGTTTATTATTCATGCTAGTATTGTATTAACCGGAAACTTAGTGCATGTGTGAATACATAGACAAAACAGAGTGTCCCTAGTATGCCTCTACTTGAATAGCTCGTTAATCAAAGATGGTTAAGTTTCCTGACCATAGACATGTGTTGTCATTTGATCAGCGGGATCACATCATTAGAGAATTATGTGATGGACAAGACCCATCCATTAGCTTAGCATAATGTTCGTTTAGTTTTATTGCTAATGCATTCATCATGACTTATACATGTTCCTTTGACTATGAGATTATGCAACTCCCGAATACCGGAGGAACACCTTGTGTGCTATCAAACGTCACAACGTAACTGGGCGATTATAAAGATGCTCTACAGGTGTCTCCGAAGGTGTTTGTTGGGTTGGCATAGATCAAGATTAGGATTTGTCACTCCGTGTATCGGAGAGGTATCTCTGGGCCCTCTCGGTAATGCACATCACTATAAGCCTTGCAAGCAATGTGACTAGTGAGTTAGTTACGGGATGATGCATTACGGAACGAGTAAAGATACTTGCCGGTAATGAGATTGAACTAGTATGATGATACCGACGATCGAATCTCGGGCGAGTAACATACCGATGACAAAGGGAACAACATATGTTGTTGTGCGGTTTGACCGATAAAGATCTTCGTAGAATATGTAGGAGCCAATATGAGCATCCAGGTTCCGCTATTGGTTATTGACCGGAGATGTGTCTCGGTCATGTCTACATAGTTCTCGAACCCGTAGGGTCCGCACGCTTAACATTCGATGACGATTTGTATTATGAGTTTATGTGATTTGATGACCGAAGTTTGTTCGGAGTCCCGGATGAGATCACGGGCATTCATGGGCCTTAGTGGAAAGGAGAGAAGGGACACAAGGGGAGGCCGCGCACCCCCCATGGGATGGTCCGAATTGGACTAGGGATGGGGCGGTGCCCCCCCTCTTTCCTTCTCCCTCTCCTACTCCTTCCCTCTCTCCCCTCTTGGAAAAGGAAGGGGACTCCAACTAGGATTAGGAATCCTAGTTGGACTCCCCCTATAGGCGTGCCCCTCCTAGGCCGCCTCCTCTTCCCCCCTCCTTTATATACGTGGGCAAGGGGGCACCCCAATGACACACAAGTTGATCTTTTAGCCGTGTGCGGTGCCCCCCTCCACAGTTACACACCTCGGTCATATCGTCGTAGTGCTTAGGCGAAGCCCTGCGCCGGTAAGTTCATCATCACCGTCACCACGCCATCATGCTGACGGAACTCTCCCTCGGCCTCAACTGGATCAAGAGTTCCAAGGACGTCACCGAGCTGAACGTGTGCTGATCGCGGAGGTGCCGTGCATTCGGTACTTGGATCGGTTGGATCGCGAAGACGTTCGAATACATCAACCGCGTTACTAAACGCTTCCACTTTCGGTCTACGAGGGTACGTTGACACACTCTCCCCACTCGTTGCTATGTTTCTCCTAGATAGATCTTGCGTGATCGTAGGATTTTTTATTTGAAATATTACATTCCCCAACACCTTCAACTTGGCATTTTCCTCCACAAGATGCACATGCTCACAACACGGGTTAGTAGCATTTGCATTATCAATTAAAACCATATGAGGAAATGTGGCTTTCTCCTTGGTTATCTTCACTTGGAGTTGATCATGAGACTCTTTGAGGCTAGCATGAGCACCCTTCAAGGCCTTGTGAGCCTTGTCAAGTATATCAAACTCCTCCTTGGGTCTAGCATGGTCAACCCCAAGTTTGGCCTTCTTGGAATTGAGCACACGAGATACAACAAGAGCATGATCAAGATCTTTCTTTAATTTAGCATGATCATCGTTGTGTGACTCCTCAAGAGCCAAACGATGACCACGCTCTTCCTCAAGCGCATTAGAGAGATCCTCGATCATGTCATTGGCTTCACCAAGTTGTTCCAAGAGAGCAACAAAGTGCTTCTTGGATTTACCCTTGAGCTTACTCATAAAAGACTCAAATTCATTTTCTTCCTCCTTCGACCCCTCACTTTCATCAATGTAATCCGTCAAGGAAGGATTAGTAGTGATGGTAGTTTTGATGTTGGGGGTTACCTTGTTGGTGGCTTTAGCCATGAGGCACTTGGTGGTGATGTTCTCATTGGGTGAATCGAAGAGGGACACCCGCGGAGTTGTTGCAATGGCAATGGAGGCCATGGCAACCGTCTCACCATCTTCATCTTCATCATCATCCTCATTGTACTCTTCTTGTGCCACCAACCCCGTGGGAGGAGTCTTCTTGGTGAAGTTGTTCTTGTTGGGGAAGGAGTTGGCCTTGTCTTTTCGGATAAGCTTGCCACCATTGTCTTCCCTCTTCTCGTGTGGGCACTCCGCAACAAAGTGGCTCACATTGCCACAATTATAGCATGTCCTCACACGTTGCTTGCCCTTGGCGCCACTTGAGTTGTTCTTGTTGAAGTTGGGACTTGAGTTCTTCTTGCTCCAAAATTGCCGTGAAGCGAGAGCCATGTGCTCATGATAAGCATATTTGGTATCTTCGGGGAAACACTCCTCTTCTTCCTCTTCACCCTCTTCTTCCACACAAGCCTTGGCCTTCAAAGCAAGGTTGGGCTTCTTTGCTCTTTGAGAACGCAACACCGCATTGTCGGCGGTCTTGTCCAAGATCCTCATTGCAACAAACTCATCCAACACTTCACTTGAGGACAAGGCGTGAAAGTCCGGCCTTTGACGGATGACGGAGGACATGGCCTTATGGTAAGGCATCATGGCCTTGAGAAACTTGCGCTTGATCCAATTGTCATCCGTATCCCTGCTCCCATGATCTCAGAGTGAGATGGCGAGAGTGGTTAATCTCCGGTAAAGCTCTTGAGGTTCTTCATCTTCATTCATTGCAAACTCATCGGCTTCATGTTGCACCACTTCAAAGTTTGAGCGTTGAATGCTTGCGCTTCCCTTGTAAATGGAAACAACATGTTGCCATGCTTCCTTGGCCACAGTGAAGGGTCAGAGGTGCACAATATCTTCGGGTGGGATTGCTTCTTGGAGAATGAAGACATCGGACTCGTTGAATTGATGATCCGCGGCTTCTCTAGGAGTGAAGTTGCTTGGGTCGTACGGGTAGAAACCTTGCTCAATAATTCTCCAAAGATTAGTAGTACTATGATTTAAATGACTTTTAAAGCGATAGACCCAAGAGGCAAAATCCTCATTTTTTCACAAGCTTAGGAGGAGGACCAACATGATTCATGTGCGTGGAGGGAACCGATCCTCCATAAGTAAGAGGAGGTTCAACATGGGCAAAGATGCCATTCCCACTTCTACCACTAGTCAAAAGAACTTTATCACTAGTAGCTTCCTCCTTGTCGGAGTTAGCATCCGTCACCTTGTTAGTGGGATCGACCACTTCCAACGGTGCGGTGGATAATTTAAGACCATCAAGAAAATTCTTAAGCATGCCTTTGACCTCGGCCGTCATGGAGGTTTTCAATGTGTCCAAGGCCACATTGAACTCCTCACAAGATACTGAGGATCCCCCTTCGGCCGCAGACAAAGTGGGACTCGCACCGGGGTGCTCCTCCACCTCGTTTGTGGTGTCAACCATACTCTTCGGATGACAAAGTCCTTAATAAAGAGACGAGGCTCTGATACCAATTGAAAGGATCGATATGGTTGACTAGAGGGGGGAGTGAATAGGCAACTAACAATTTTTATCTTTTCTTAACCAAATTAAACTTAGCAACAAAATATGTTGTCTAGATGTGCTACTAGGTGAGCAACCTATATGATGCAACCACAACAAGCACACAAGCAAGTAAGGGATACAACACAACAAAAGCTTGCACAAGTAAAGGTAAGAGATAACCAAGAGTGGAACCAGTGGAGACGAGGATGTGTTATCGAAGTTCCTTCCCTTTGAGAGGAAGTACGTCTCCGTTGGAGCGGTGTGGAGGCACAATGCTCCCCAAGAAGCCACTAGGGACACCGTATTCTCCTCACGCCCTCACACAATGCGAGAAGCCGTGATTCCACTATTGGTGCCCTTGAAGGTGGCGACCGAACCTTTACAAACAAGGTTGGGGCTCTCTCCACAACCGAATTGGAGGCTCCCAACGAAACCACGAAGCTTCACCACAATGGAATATGGCGCAAGGGATTAGTGGGGGGAATCAAATTTCTCTTGGTGGAAGTGTAGATCGGGGCCTTCTCAACCAATCCCTAGAAAATCAACAAGTTTGATTGGCTAGGGAGAGAGATCGGGCAAGAATGAGCTTTTGAAAGGCAATGGAGCCTGGGGGGAAGAGGTCAACCCTAGGAAGAAAAAGAGCCCCCTTTATATAGGGGAACCAAAATCCAACCGTTTTCTACCCAGGCCCGCAGCTAAGCGGTACTACCGCTCCTAGGAGCGGTACTACCACTTAGGCGTTACTACTCCGCACAAGCCTAAAAATACACAGAGTGTATCTACGGTAGTGCCGCCGGAGCGGTACTACCGCTGACCCCGGCGGTACTACCGCCTAGGGTTTTAGTCCTGGGGAGGCAGCGGTAGTAGAGGGTGCCTGGCAGTACTGTGCGAAGCGGTACTACCGTCCTAGTGCTGCTCTACTACCGCTTGGAGCAAAGTGGGAACAAAACCTTGCACAGAGGAAACCCCGCAAGAGGTAGTGGAGACGGTAGTACGGGCTGTAGTACCGCCGGAGCGGTACTACCGCACTACTACCGCCCTACTACCATGAGTTGCATACCGACAACAGAACGTTGCACGCTCGGGGACACCCTAAGCGGTAGCGCCATGGAAGTACCCAGCGGTACTACCGCATAAGCGGTACTACCGTGGGCACTAGCAGTACTACCGCTGGCGAGATGCTGAAAACACCACAGAAAACAAGGAAAAGCTCCAGAGGAGGGAAAGAAAGTTGTGGGTGCATATGGGGTTGTGTACGTGTTGATTCCACCCATAGCTTTCCCAAGCGGACCCCCTCTTAATAGTACGGCTTTCCTACGACTCAATCCACCAAAAAGAAACGTAGAGAACCGCCGTCTTTGATAGGCTCCGAGGGGCTTCGAATCGTCTAGTGCCTAGTCATGAGATATCTAAAATGCTCAATGCACACGATTAGTCTGCAAATGCATTGTCATCAGTCACCAAAACCACTTAGGGAGAAATATGCCCTTACACTCCGGTTGCCGTACGTGGTGCTGATCCGGTCTTGGCCTGAGACGAGATACGCGCGACTCCTATTGGGGTGCCGGCACATCGGGAGGTCTTGTTGGTTTAGTTGTACCTTTGACTTGTGGCTTGTCCACCAAGATTCCTTATTGTAAGCATCGTGTTATCATGGTGTGGGGATGTTCCATCGGATGCGCGTGGTAATTTATAATGGACTACCTGAAGCACCCCTGCAGGGTTAAATCTTTTCGAAAGCCGTGCCCGCGGTTATGAGGCGACTTGAAAATTTATAATATCCGGTTGTAGATAACTTGACACTAAACTTCAAATAAGATACACCAACCATGTACGTAACTGTGACCATCTATTTTCAAGGGAATTCGGGAAGAGAACACAGTGGGGTTATGTTTGACTCGTAAGTAGTTAAGGATCACTCCTTGATCATTCTGTTCACGTCCGTTTTGCATAGTTTACTCTTCTTATTCTTGTACTCGTAAGTTAGCCACCGTGCAATGCTTAGTGCTTGCTGCAACCTCACCACTTAACCATTACATACCCATTAAGCTTTGCTAGTCTTGATACCCATAGTGATGAGATTGCTGAGTCCCCGTGGCTCACAAATTACTACAACAACAGATGCAGGTACAGGTAAAGTGATGCTTTGATGTGAGAGCGATGCATGTTTGCTTCTGGAGTTCTTCTCCTGCTTCTTCCTCTTCGTCGATCATAGGATGGGTTCCGGGTCGGGGGCCGAGGATTAGCAGGGTGGATGTTGTTCTTCTGGCGAGTGTAAGCCTTTATCTGGTGTGCTCATCTATTCAGTACATGGTATGTTATAATGATATCCACCTTGCTATGTGCTCGAAATGCGATTCTGCCCCAATCATGAATTCATCACGTGATCGGGATATAACTGCATCTTGGGCGCTACATTGACGGAGCATGATACAACTGAACCAAGTGCCAACCAGTGGCTATTCACGATGATTGATTCATTATCACATGAGGCATTTGTTAAGCCTTCAGTCACCTTATGGGCCATATGGTTGGCACGGAGGAAAGTCATACACGAAGAGGTTTTTTAAAACCCTCCAGCCACTCATGAGTTCATTAAAAATATTCATATCATAATTGGAGATGACAATAGAGAAGGAGACAAGGGCGCCAACTGAGATGAGAAGAACAACGACGAGGCCTAGGGCACCCCTCCGGGGTTATGCAAAAATCCATGTGGATACAAGCGTGGCAAAGTCCGAGTTGAGAGAAGCAGCACCCGCAGTGTGTTGAGATGATGTTGGACGATATTTAGGCAGCACCTCTCTGGTTGTCCGGGGAATCATCGATGTAGCTATACTCGAGACAATGGCATGCAGAGAAGTTTTGACTCTTGCAGAAGACTTGATGATTCAAAATTTTATAATTGCCTCTGACTCAAAGCAGGTGGTGAACAACACTAAAAGAGAGACTAGCAACACTTATGGTTGTATCATTGGCAAGATTAAGCAGCCAGCTAGTTTAGTTAATTGTAAGTTTACTTTTGAAGGTCGGGCATCAAACACTGGTGCAGATAGGTTAGCTACCATTTTCAAACACTCTCGATGAGAGGCGACATCTATGGTTCATCCATTCTCATGATTTTTTATACCACTTCATGTGGACTATAATCAATAAAGCTTAGCTATACCAAAATAAATTATAAATGCGACTAATATTTTGGAATTTACAAATTCTTTTAGGTGTTCAACACACTCGGAACGGAGTACTAGTACTAGTGATCTTCTCTGCCATAAACCCCACCGCACGGAAGAGGGAAGCGCCCCCTCTCACCCAACCCCTCGAGGCCTCGACTCCTCTTCACGGTTGGGGTTTAACTCCTCCACTAATTCGTGACCCGTCCTTTCCCCTCCGATTCCATTCCCACCCCTCGGTCGCAAATTCACTCTTTTCCGCTCTCATCCATCGATCGATTCTGCCTGTGGAGGATTTGGGCGCGGCTGCCTGTGGCGGCGGTGAGGCGGCGGGGGTCGATCGAAGCCGAGACGAGTCGCAATGCCGACGGCGACGGCGACGCCGACGCCCAAGGCGGTGATCCACCAGCGGTACGGCGCCAAGGCCGTCTACAGGGTGGATGAGGTGCGGGAGGCCGTTGACGGCGTCTGCCCCGGCCTCGCGCTGCCGCAGAGCACCAGGTGCGTCTACCGCTGCCAGCTCGACATCCCCGGGGTGCTCAGCGTCTCCACCCCGGGGACCTTCGTCAGGAAGAAGGACGCTGAGCAGGCCGCCGCGCAGATCGCCATCGAAAAGGTAAACCGGTTAGGGCTGGTGGCGGCGTGGGATTCTGCTTCCTCCCTATGCATGTAGGTTGCCATGTTTTCTATCGCTGGGGCTTTAGGGTGTGTTTGTAACATTATTAAGCTGTGATTCTATACTGTATATATATAAACAATCTGTAGTGTATGATCCAGGTACTGCGTCTCTCCCTCCTGCAGTCTTACCTGAAAAGGGGGACAAGGACTAGTTGCAATTCTCTAGATTCAGTTGTTTCTTTCTGGCATGCAGTGCCCCATTATGTCTAGGCAGCAATGTTATCTTGTATCTTAGATACGAACATTTGTCTTCTGAGGTCAGTAACCCAGTTTGGAGAATCCATCCTTGGTGAATGAGTTGTGTACTGTAGCCCATCTTTCGTCGCCCTTTCTACTGACAATTCTCATAAACAATGATCAGGAACTTCAGTAACAAGGTGTGCAATTACCTAGTTCCTTTGTGCGATAGGTTAGGTAGCTAGCTATTTGGCATGTATAACATAGTTCCATGATGTGCAATGTTCTTCATGCTATGGACAAGTTATGATAACCATTTGTTTTTTCTATTGTAGCTTGGTATTCAGCCCACATCAAATATCCCTAATACACCCGAAGAAGCTTGGGAGGAACTTATTAGTCGGATATCTTACTTTTTTACAGATGAGGTCTGTATTTTTGCCTGATCTTGGTATTGTTTCTTCAAATTTAAGATTTAAGTTATGTACAAATGTAAGTTCATAGGAAGAAAAGGTACTCCCTCTGTAAAGAAATATAAGAGCGTTTAGATCACTGTAGTGATCTAAACGCTCTTATATTTCTTTACAGAGGGAGTAGATTGGTATTTTCATGGTGTTGCCCATTTCAGGGGAACTCTATGTTCTCCTCTCCTGGCACTGGGATCCTTGCATTTGATGGCTAGCTTGTTTTTGTAGTGCATAATTAATAACTATTGTTAATATTTTTATAAGAGTTTGATAATGAGGACCTTTATTGAAGCGATATATCTTGTTTATGGTTATCTGTCGTAAACGACAGACTGATAGAACATACTGCCAATTTTTTCTTTAGGCACTTTTGTGTTCATGTTTTTACACTCTGACAATTCTCTATCATGTCCGAGCACATGTTTCTATATGATTTGTCTAAATATAGGTCTTGAAGGCTCAATCATTTTCCCTATGAACTATCTATGCTAATTGAAGCACACATTTATTTGTCTTCGATATCCTTCTGAGTTCCGATTATTCAATACCTATTCTAACAAGGCTATACTTCTATGCTTCATTTCAGAACTTCCCCACATCATCTCATCCTCTTGTTGGGCACTTGAGTGTGACACTCAGAAGAACTGGGGACTTCCTTGGAAAGATACCTATTTCAGCTATTATTGCTTGTGATGTTAAGGTCCATACGTTGTGTAAAATTATTGACCCTAAGGCAGAATTTGATCCTCTCTTGGTTCTTTCGATGATCTATAATGCTGCCAAACAATCTCCTGGTGTATCTGTTAGTAACAGAAACTTCTGGATTCAGAGTCAAAGGCCCTATTCCCCTGAGGCTGTTGATTTGGCACTTCAGTGCTGGTCTGGTATTTCAGATCCCATAAGAGTAGAAGCAGTTCTTATTCCTTGTGCGATGGAGGATGGACCTAAGATGGTAAGCCTTAATATATCAGAGAATGAACATTACATGGGTGATATAGCATTGAAGCTCTCTGCAACTGACCCATCTCATGTCCTTGTCTCAAGGTCAGTACAGAGTCAGTGATTGGTGAAGTCTTGACTTCTTAACCTTCACAGCAAATTGGTTGTGCTGACAGTTTAAAGCATTTTTCTTACTGCAGAACAGTTGACAAAGCATCTTCTGAGATGAGGTTTTATTTCCCAGCTCCGGATGTACAATTTGTTTCTGATTTATCAAAACAATTGGTGGATGATCGTGAAAATCGCAATATGAACTGCATAATAAATAAGCGAGCTTCCTACATTTCTGGCCAAACAATTTATGGAGATGCAGTTTTGGCAAATGTGGGATACACAAGGAGAGATACAGAACTTCAAACTGATCATGTCAATCTATGTACCTATTACAGGTACAAGCTTGTTGACGGTTTCACTTGTATGCTATATGTTTGCAGCAAGACTGCAATCTGTTGTGAACAAGTGATACACCAGCTAACAATCTATAGGGAATCGTAATCTAGCTGTAGATGCTGGTCATTCATCAGTTTCTCTCCATTGTGTTCTACTTATCTTCATTTTTGAGACTGCTTTTCTCTATCTTTTAGGAATTACCCTTTCTCGCCCTATTTTATATTTTGTTTATGTAACATGCTTTTGGATCCTCAGGATTCTTCTGAGAAAATTACCTGATGGAATTTACAAGATCTCCAAGGACTCAATTCTTGTGGCAGAGCTTCCGTGTGTTTATGCTCGTACCAGTTGGAAAGGCCCCTCTCCACGAGATCTCCTTTGTTCTTTCTGTCGCCTCCAGAGGCTATCAGAACCCTATTTTGCTGCCAATAGGGTAAGTGCATCCTGTAATGTCCTAGGATCAGCTGTGGGCTCTGAAGAGATGGGGTCAGCAAAAGCAACCGCAGGAAATCAGTGCGCAAATGATGGAAGGATTGCCAAGGAAAACCCAGACATGTTCAAGTGCTCTGTCAAAATATATTCAAAGAAGAGGGACCTTTTACTAGAGTATTCTACAGATTATAGCTGGAGCAAGGAAACTGATGCTATTCAGAATTCTGCGTTGAAGGTCTTGATTTGGTTCAATCGTTATTTTAAGCAGCTGAACACGCCTGTGGAGAAGCTATATCTTCCTAAGAGCACTGATGGCTTCACGATATATCCGAATATATTTTTACAAGAATTTGCAATGTGCTTATCTGTCTATGGCAAGACAAGTGGTGGTGATTCAAGAACATGCAGCGCAGTTGGATATTTCTCTATGGATACATCATATCAGCAGCTTGAAAGCAGTGCATTTTTAACAGACATTGATGGTCAAGATTCTGGTGTTTTTCCATCCCATGGATCGTTGGCTTGCATAAGCTACAGTGTTCACCTGTTTATGAAGGACAGCAGAAAGAGATATCTCCTAGAAGTCAATAATGAGTTTGAGTTTGAGATAGGGGCTGGAGCTGTTAGGAATCAGCTTGAATCATGTGCAACCCAACTCTCAGTTAATCAAAGTGCATGCTTTGTAGATCAACTGTCTGATAGGGATTTGAGCCTGGCTGCAGCTTGTGAGTTGTCGTTGGACCTTTCCAAGATATGTAGAGGTGAGCTACCTATATCAATAGCTCAATCTGACAGTTATCTACGATTGTTGGAATCGGGCTTCAACATCCTTTCTACATTTTGAACATCTTTGCAGACAGCTGCGTCTTGGAGTTCTCCGTAAAGGTGTTGCAAGTAACTGAACCTTTAGAAGATAGAATGGAGAAGGCCTTGTTCAATCCCCCTTTATCTAAACAGAGGGTTGAATTTGCTGTTCGGCACATCAACCAGCTGCATGCTACAACATTGGTGAATGTTACTTTCATCCTAGTTCCTTATTTACAAGTATTGGCTTGTCACTGTTAAAGCTGAATTTTTCAGGTTGATTTTGGTTGTGGATCTGGTAGCCTTCTTGACTCACTGTTAGAGCATCCAACAACCCTTGAAAAAATTGTTGGTGTTGATATTTCTCGAAAGGGTCTTACGAGAGCGGCAAAGGTTCAAAGTCATGTTCTAATAATTGTTTACTCTTTGAACCATTTTTTTCCTTTTCAATGATTTATATTTGGATTTGTTTCACCTCTATCTGACATTGCAGAGCCTTCATCAGAAGCTTAGCAAGAAACTCTTGTTACAAACTAGTGTTCCAACAGCTGTGCTCTATCATGGATCAGTAACAGATTTTGATTCTCGCTTATACGGGTTTGATATTGGCACCTGTCTTGAGGTAGCTGAGTACTCCTTTTGAACTGTTTGTATCTTCTATCTTCTTGTTTGGTTTTGTTATATAAAATGTTATGCTTGGTTTTGTTCTAGAATTGATCTGGGCATATGGGTTGTTAGTTCCTGATGTGGATTTGATGTAAAATTACTGTAGGAGTGAACGCGGGAGTTAGTTCCTTTATGTGTAAGACAACATACCTGAAAGACGTTTGTAATCAGTACCCATGCTACATAAAATGTACCCGGAAATGCTTCTACATATCTTGTATGTTGGTTTTGTTTAGGGACTTTTTTAGACTAACCGAAGTAAACTGCAGGTGATTGAGCATGTGGAGGAGGACCAAGCAAGTTTATTTGGCAACGTTGTATTGAGTTCATTCTGTCCGGCGGTGCTCATTGTTTCCACACCCAACTACGAATACAATCCTATCCTCCAGAGGTCAGCTTTGCCAAACAAGGAAGAGGAGCAGGAACAAGACGCTGGACCTTGCAAGTTCCGCAACCATGACCACAAGTTCGAATGGACGAGGTCCCAGTTCCAGCGCTGGGCTACTCGCCTCGCTGCAAGCCACAACTACAGTGTGGAGTTCAGTGGCGTTGGCGGCTCGAGCGACGAACCTGGCTATGCTTCCCAGATTGCTGTTTTCAGAAGAATGGCGAGAAATCAAGGTGAATCTTCCCTGAACGAGGATGATTCGCACCAACCTTATGAAGTTCTCTGGGAATGGCCTAACGCATCTATACCGTCTCACTGAGTTTGGGCGGTGGTAATATTACCTGACTCACCGTCCTTACTAACTTGTCAGTTCGATACTCCACAGAGTGTGTTGCTGGATATCTACCGCGTTGAACTAAATAGTTGCAGTAGCTGCTCCGAACCATCCCTTGCGATGGCTCTAATCCCTGTAGAAAACTGAATATTCTGTACTGGGCAAAATGACTATTGGACTTTTTTTTTTCGCAGCGTGCTTTTGCATGATGAAGAAAGAGTAGACATGGTGCCTCGAGCAAACGGAGGACGCTTGGCGTCGGTTGATCGATCGGTCTCCCCAGCCGTCAATGGCAGCTGCGTGTATGCTCAGGATCGTAGGTCCCGCTCGTCTCTCGCCACACACCATGCTGCGAAAAAAATTTAATCCTCCAGCTGTTATGTCGCCTGTCGCAGCACACGATAACTGGTACATCAGAGGTGCGTCCTTCCCGGTCCTCTCATACTAGGGAAAGGTCCTCTCAATGCTCTAACGCCCACACCGGATATAGACCGTGAGACGTTCTGAACCTAGCTCCATCCGCAGTCGCAACATCGGCTTGCCGTTCTTAGCAGAGCTCCGCGCTTGCTTCTTTGGCACGATAACTGGTACACCAGATGTGCGTCCTTCCCGGTCCTCTCGTACTAGCGAAAGGTTCTCTCAATGCTCTAACACCCACATCGGATATGGACCGAACTGTCTCACGATGTTCTGAACCTAGCTCCATCCGCAGTCGCAACATCGGCTTGCCGCTCTCAGCAGAGCTCCGCGCTTGCTTCTTTGGCATTTTCGACGGTGCTCCTCCGTCAATTGTTACGTTGCCCATGATTTGTCATCGCAACAGCACCACTCGTGGTCGCAACACCGTGGCTTGTCGCTCAGTAACGCGAACACATAAATCCCACCGATACGAGTATCGGCATAGGGCGATACGTATATGTAAATTCGCCATTTTGAAAAAGTGTCAATACGGGGATACGTTTTACTATTTTTTAATTCAATCAACATGTTGAACATGCACTCTTTGCATATATGTATATAGGTCTTCTCGCAAAAAAAAAACGTATATAGGTTTGGGTTTTATATATTGCACCTGTCATGTCTCTCTCCCCTCGGTAACTTGTTGTATTTTGGGAGACAAGACACTAGACGCACCCCCTTGTATCTATATATGTGCCTAGTGCACGATCAATGGAAATTATCGATGCACACAATCCCTCTCCTCCTAACTTACAAAACATAAAGTATAGAGTTGAATTCAGAATATCAATTCTCACCTTTGTACATGCGTGGATTCCATGGCTCCCTGCCTCCTTCAGCAAATCAGTAGAATCTCTAGATTAACTACTCAAAGCAACATGATCACATTAGTTACATTTCCATTTAGTGTTCTCCCCTCCAGGTGATTTCTCTATAACACATGTGACGTGAAGCATCCTACGGCCATCCCCATCGACATGTCATCGTCATCCGAGGCACGAGTGGACCGATGACAAGAGCTCGTGCAAGAGCAATCGAATCCAAGGTTAACTCGCTCCTCTCTGGACCTTCACTTTCCGCATGTGAGACATGGCTACTACCTCAAATGTATGTGCTATGCATGATCAGGAACCAAGAGAAAAACCATGGAACAACTAGGAGCATTGGACAAGAAGGCGGAACACGAGGAGCAAGAGAAGTGTCAGCGTGCTACAGGCACCGGGCGTCCGACACGATGTAGACCCGCGAGCCAGAAGAACCACAGCCGTGGCACACTACAGCGCCCAGACGACCGGCGAACACCGGCCTCCGACACTCGTCAGCCACCGGATATTCGGACAGGCACCGGACGACCGACCCTGTCCGAATATCCGGTGCCACATGTCTAGCGAAGAAACGTCAGAAATCTGACGACTTCCAGACGTCCGGACACCCGCGAGCCACCGGACGACCGGAACCCACCAGACGTCCGGTACCTGCTTGCGCGCAGAGACTCGGGCCGAGGCCCATGTACCCCTCTCTCCCACCAGACTAATATACTCTTCTCCCACCTCGAGTTAGGGTTAGCAAAGTTTAGAGCTCATTTAAGATAGAGCTTTGCTCATCCACTTACCACTCCCATGGAGTTCAAGACCTCAATGTGAGAAGATACCCCAAGTAGATTCAAGGCCCCTTTCATGGGAAGATCCTTCTAGAATTCAAGACCTCTCTCCTTCAAGGATTGGGATGAACTAGCTACCCTTTGTACCCTCTTGTGTTGACTTTGAATCTTTGTATCTCCTTATGTGTATGTGGATTTAGCGTATGTGTGATTGGATCTTGTCTATTTGAGAGTTCTTCTTGTGTTTTTTTATGAACACAAAGGAAGACTGCAAGACGAGCACCACCAAGAAGAAGCTTTCGGCGCCAACACCAAGGCGAATGACTACAAGCGAGGGCGATGAGGGAGTCCTGGACTAAGGGGTCCTTGGGCGTCCGGCCTGTTATCCATGGGACGGACTGATGGGCTGTGAAGACATGAAGGCCGAAGACTCTACCCGTGTCCGGATTGAACTCTCCTTGGCGTGGAAGGCAAGCTTGGCGATCAACTATGAAGATTCCTTCCTATGTAACCGACTCTATGTAACCCTAGATTCCCCCGGTGTCTATATAAACCTGAGGGTGTAGTCCGGAAAGGATATACTCATTACCATAGTCATACAGGCTAGACTTCTAGGGTTTAGCCATCATGATCTCGTGGTAGATCAACTCTTGTAATACTCATATTCATCAAGATCAATCAAGCAGGAAGTAGGGTATTACCTCCATAGAGAGGGCCCGAACCTGGGTAAACATCGTGTCCCCCGTCTCCTGTAACCATCGATCCTAGACGCACAGTTCGGGACCCCCTACCTGAGATCCGCCGGTTTTGACACCGACATTGGTGCTTTCATTGAGAGTTCCACTGTGCCGTCGACGAAAGGTTCGATGGCCCCTTCAATCGTCGATAGTGACGCCGTCCAAGGAGAAACCTTCCTTCCCGGACAGATCTTCGTGTTCGGCGGCTTCGTACTGCGGGCCAACTCGCTTGGCCATCTGGAGCAGATCGATAGCTACGCCCCTGGCCACCAGGTCAAATTCGGAAGCTTGAACTACGTCGCGGACGTCCGCGGAGACCTGATCTTCGACGGATCCGAGACCGCGACGATCGCTCCCCCTCGCTCCGATGAACATGACTTAAATCTGTCATCGGATCACATCCAGGAGATGGTTCCTGTTGCTGCAACGGCCTTAGAACCGGAGCAGATCGTGCCATCCGAGGCCACAGAGTCCGAAGCGTTGAAGCCGCACACAGACTCGACACCCTGCAATACTTGCGTCAACGGAATTCCGGACTCGTCTCCGGCTATAAGTTTCGGACCATGTACGCCTGCGGACACCGAGCTGGAGCGGTTATCGATTTTCGAATTCAGCGCCGTAGACATCTTCCAGCACTCACCTTTGGGTGATGTGCTAAACTCTTTAAAGAATTTGTCCTTGGAGAAGGACTCACAGCCGAACTATGTTCGGTTCGAGCTAGAGGCTGATGATGGGGAATTTTGCTTCCCACCCGCCACCCACTTCATAGCCACTGTCGATGACTTAACCGACGTGCTTGATTATGGCTCCGAAGACATCAACGGTATGGACGACGATGCCGACAAGGAGCAAGGCCAAGACCCGCCATTCACTGGACGTTGGACGGCCACCTCTTCGTACGATGTGTACATGGTTGACACACCTAAAAAACTAGCGACGATGACAAAGAAGATCCAGTTGCGAATAAACCTTCTGAGACACAGTCCAAGCGCCGGCGCCCTAAACGCCGTTCTAAGCCTCGTCGCTCAACAGATGGCAACACTGGAACCGGAGAAAATAGTACTCCGGGCGATGCCGAAAACAATGAAGACCCTGTTGGAGCTACATCCGAACAGGAGGAACAAGACAACGGGCAAGTTAACCCTGATAAACAGGCCATGCCCAATGACCCGGATGACGATAGTTATCGTCCAGTCTCCGAGGATGAGGAGAGCCTCGGCAGCGAGGATTTGATCGTGCCTGAGGCACCCCTCGAGCAGGAGCGCTTCAAGCGCCAGCTAATAGCTACTGCAAGAAGCCTGAAGAAAAAGCAGCAGCAGCTCCAAGCCGATCAAGACCTCATTGACAGATGGACCGATGTCCTTGCAGCCGAAGAATACGGCCCCAAGCGCCCAGCCAAGAGTTACCCAAAGCGCAGACTGCTACCTCAGTTCGATGAGGAGGCACCAGATCCCATACCTCCCTCGCATAATGCGAAACGACCACCACGTGGTCGGGATAGTGCGGCGGACCGACCACCCCGCAGTCGGGATAAAACGACAACTCGGGCCGAACAACAGCCTGCCCCACCGCCTCGCAAAAACAGGGACAGAACAGCTCGGGACCATACATACGACCTTCGGCAGGACCTGGACAATAGAGCAGGACACACCAGATCAATCTACGGATCGCGAGGACGCTTCCCGACTCGGGATGACGGCTACCTATTCGGACGTGACAAACCTAGTCACGCCCGGGCCGATAACCACAGACGGACTTCATCGGAGGTGCGCCGTGACGCGACCCGATAAAGAGGCGCCGCACACCCCCTCTGCTTCACAGATGAAGTATTGGATCACGAATTCCCCGAGGGGTTCAAGCCTGTCAATATCGAAGCATACGACGGAACAACCGATCCCGCAGTATGGATCGAGGATTTTATTCTACACATTCACATGGCCCGAGGAGACGACCTCCACGCCATCAAATACCTCCCACTAAAACTAAAAGGGCCAGCTAGACACTGGTTAAATAGCCTGCCTGAAAATTCTATCGGCAGCTGGGAGGACTTGGAAGAAGCTTTTCTTGACAACTTCCAAGGTACTTATGTCCGGCCACCAGACGCCGATGACTTAAGTCATATAGTTCAACAACCTGGAGAATCAGCCAGAAAATTCTGGACTAGGTTCCTAACCAAAAAGAACCAGATCGTTGACTGTCCGGATGCCGAAGCCCTAGCGGTCTTCAAACACATCATCCGCGACGAATGGCTCGCCCGCCACCTCGGCCAAGAAAAGCCGAAATCCATGGCAGCCCTCACGACGCTTATGACCCGCTTTTGCGCGGGTGAGGACAGCTGGCTGGCTCGTAGAAAAAACACAGCCAACGAGGCAGGCCCCTCCGAGGCCAAGAACAGCACCAGCAAGCTCCGACGCAATAGACACAAACGCCGAAGCAATGGCGATAATACCGATGACACTACAGTTAACGCCAGATTCAGCGGCTCCAAGTCCGGCCAGCGGAAGAAGCCCTACAAAAGGAACAATGAGGGACCATCCAGTTTGCACCACATACTCGATCGTCCGTGCTAGATACATGGCACCCCAGACAAACAAGCCAATCATACCAATAGAGATTGTTGGGTTTTTAAACAGGCTGGCAAGTTAAATGCCGAGAACAAGGAAAAGGGATCACAAAGCGAGGACGAGGACGAAGAGCCCCGGCAGCCGAACACGGGGGGGGGGGCAGAAGAAATTCCCCCCTCAAGTCAAAACGGTGAACATGATATACGCCACACACATCCCCAAAAGGGAGCGCAAGTGAGCACTCAGGGACGTCTACGCGGTAGAGCCAGTCGCCCCAAAATTCAACCCGTGGTCGTCATTCCCGATCACCTTCGATCGTCGAGATCATCCAACTAGTATCCGCAATGGCGGTTCGGCCGCACTGGTCCTCGACCCAATCATCGACAGATTTCACCTAACACGAGTCCTAATGGACGGTGGTAGCAGCCTCAACCTGCTCTATCAGGATACAGTGCGCAAAATGGGAATTAATCCCTCACGAATCAAGCCCACAAAGACTACCTTTAAAGGAGTCATACCAGGCGTAGAGGCCCGTTGTACGGGCTCAATTACGCTGGAAGTGGTCTTCGGTTCTCCGGACAACTTCCGAAGCGAAGAGTTAATCTTCGATATCGTTCCCTTCCGCAGTGGCTACCATGCACTGCTTGGACGAACTGCGTTTGCTAGATTCAATGCAGTGCCACACTATGCTTATCTCAAGCTCAAGATGCCCAGTCCACGCGGTGTCATAACAGTCAATGGAAATACTGAACGCTCCCTCCGAACAGAGGAGCACACTACCGCCCTAGCAGCAGAGGTACAGAGCGGCCTTCTCAAGCAGAACCGTAATCCGGTTGCCGAGCCCCTGGACATCACTAAGAGAGTCCGGACCACACTACAACAGGACGGCTCTGCTCGTCAAGAGCTCGACTAGCAATTCGGCCTCCGTCCGGGTCCCGACGAGGTAGCCACATCCGCACCTCGCGTACATAATTACGCACTCAAAATCCCATGGGCATCGACGGAGGCACAACTAGCTTGTAGTTCGGCTACACCGACCCCGGACTCACTGGTATCTTTACTACTTCCTTTTTTTCTTTTCCCCCTTTTTTCAGGTATCTTTTATACAGGCCTCCTCCGTTGGCCTGATTACCGGTCCTGTCAAAGGACAAGTACACCAAATTAGCGCAGAGCACAGACACACAGGGGAAGCCCTAGAGGACAATCCAGTGACTACTCTAGCTGTTTTTCAGTACCCAAATGCAGCTCTCCTCTGGTTCTGGCATGTTAAATAGCTGGTTGCTTATCGCATCATTTGTACAAATGCGCTTTGACGCATTAACCCAACTATAATGGAAGGAGTTTACAGCTCAAGTCAAGGGGCCCCAGATACTACCTCTCCTCCTTTTCTGTTTCCCGTTGCTATTAATCACTTATATCCTCGCACCCGTGCACTTTGGCACGTTTCATATTCGCCAGGGGCTCCCTATCGCCCCATAATACGGCAACAAAGTCCGAACACTTCTTATAGATAAGTTCGGCACCCCGAATTTAGCATTATAGGCATTGGCTCCGAATCATGTCTTTGTTCAATAGTTGGGTTGCCCGGCTCCTGTGCTTGCTACCCTACGTTCCGCTACATCGGCTAGGGTAGTAAAGGGAGAACTACTGCGATTGTGCCCTGGTCTAAACCGGATGAGCACCTCAGTAGAGAAAGCCGAAAACTGACTGTCATGATGCGGCGAGAGCCGGTCAGCTGTTCGGAGGTCACAAGTCGTTGGAGATTTTTTTCCTCATTTCGCGAAGGATCGGTACTTCCCGATCAGACGCTGACAGCACTCTGGTTCGTATACCAGGGGCTGCGCCTATGTTTCATTATAAAACTCCTATGGCTAAGTGAGGGCGTTTAAGCCGCATAGTCTGATTGCCTGGTTCATTGCGCTGAACAACTCCTTCAAGGACCATATAATTGGATCAAAATTGTTTAGATTCCATCCCGAACACCTCCGTGCTACCTACGTGAGGGCAGAAGCCGACGACTGGTCAACCCTCAGATTCCATACAACACGGTCGCACAGGAGGAAACAATCAAAACATAACAAACATTATATTACAAACTGGATTTGTTTTCATCATACAAGGCAAAGACAAAAAATGAATGTCTTCATTCAAAAATAATGTCCTGCCCGCACTACGCTGCCGCAAGTCGAGACCCCTCTAGGACATCCGCAAAATATCGCTCGGGTGTGCGGTGCTCCTTGCCCTCCGGCGGCCCCTTGGCCACCTCGACGGCATCCATCTTCTCCCACCACATCTTGCAACGAGCGAAGGTCATGCGGGCACCTTCGATGCAGACTGATCGCTTGACGATGTCTAGCCGCGGACAAGCCTCCATCACCCGCTTCACGAGGCCAAAATAACTGCTAGGTATAACTTTGGCTGGCCAAAGCCGGATTATTAAATCCTCCATGGCCAGTTCGACCATCCTGTGCAGCTCGACCAACTGTTTCAGCTGATCGGCAAAGGGCACCGGATGTTCTGGCACAGCATACTACGACCAGAACAGCTTCTCCATGGAATTCCCTTCTCCGGCTCGGAAGAACTCCGCAACATCGGACACGCTGCGTGGCAGATCAGCAAAGGCCCCTGGGCAACTCCGAACCCGGGTTAGTAAAAGGTACTTCTTCTCCGCATACTTGCTCTGCATGTTAAAAGCCTTACCCGCTGCGATCTTCTTGGCCTCTTGGATCTCCTGGAGAGCGCCCCGGGCTTCATTCTGTGCGACCTCCATGCTCTGGCGAGCTTTGGCAAGTTCGGTCTCTCAAACCGACGCTTCGCGCTCCAAAGCCTCACACTTCTTCACCGCGTCCTGGAGCTCCTGCTGGATCTCGCCGACCCGGGCCTTGAGCTTCTAACGGGCGGCTTGCTGCTGGACAGCCTTCCCTTCGGCTTCGGTCAAGGCATTTTTCAGGGCCTCGACCTCGGTCGCCGCCCCTGCACATATTATGACATTCCTGTCAATACTCACCACTTACTCTTCTCGAATACACAGCAAGTCGTTACTCACCTTGCTTCTCGTGGAGCTGAATCTTCACCTCGCCGAGCTCGTTCTCGGCCCGCTCCTGCCTCTGCTTCAGTTCAGAGACTTCGGCAGCATGCGAAGTCGCGGCCAACAGCGACGCCTGCTTATTCATAAATATCAAATTAGTCTACTACAAAGGGTTGATGCTCTGTCCGGCCTTTCTTTCCGAACACCGGACAGTGTCTCAGGGGCTACTGTCAGCACGGGGTGTTCTCTTTCTACGTGACTTACCTCGAAACCTGTCAACAGGTTGTTGCAGGCCTCGTTTAGTCCGCTCTTGACGGACTGAACCTTCTCGATCACCGTACCCATAAGGATACGGTGCTCGTCCACAATGGAGGCGCCTCGTAGTGCCTCCATCAGGTTATCCGGCGCCCCCGGTTGGACAGGGGCCAGCGGTGAATTGGCACACTCCCCTCCTTCGAAGGAAGGCGCGCGCTGGATTCCGGGGCCGTATCGGTCCCCGGGATCGTATTTGGTTGAGGGCCGAACTGAATACGTCCCTCTTCGCCAGTCTCCATGGGGATCTGCCCCCCCATGTGTCCGGCAGTGGAGGTCTCGCCTTGCGGCGCCTCCTGGACAGTGTCCTGGGCCCCTCCCCGGCTCGGAGCGGTCCTCCGGGACAACACTTCGGTGTCGTCCTTGGCCTCAGGGGAATAAGCGGGCGGCGGCGACATACTGGCCATTTCCGCCGGATCCAACGAACCCCCAGATGAGGATCGCTGGATGCTACCACGGGCCGGACTGCAATGGAACAATTAACCACATTACAACAATGAAAAGGAGAGGCCGGGTGCACTTATGTACGAGAGTCATAGTACTTACAATGCAGCCCGAGGCTTAGTGCGGAGGCGTCGCTCCGGACTGCTGTCAATGTCCCACGCGGTGTTGACTGTAGGGGCGCCCTTCCCCTTCTTGGGCGTTCCCGCCTCCAGATTCATGGAGGCCCCCCCTCTTCTTCTCCTTAGGGGGAGGGTTCTTCTCCTCCTCCTCCTCCTCCTCCTCTTCCTCGTCGTCGTCCTCAGGGATGGAGGAATGGGCTTCCTCATCTTCGGACATCACGTCCGAAGTGCCCTTGCAACGGGGGCCACTTTTGGCCCCCCTGGCCTTCTTCTTGGCCTTCTTCTCCGACGCCTTATATGGCACCAGCACCAGCATCTTCGCTAGGCGCAGGATGACCGGCTCTTCAGGCAGCGGAGCCGGACACTGGATCCGCTTCGCCCTCTCCATCCAATCCTGAAGAAGCAATGATAAACTCAGACATCATCCTCGAAACAATTAAGTAGGGGATACGTTAAAAATAACAAACCTTGCTGGCGGGGAGTTTACTGTCGTGCCCACGGTCTGAATCTGTGGCTGGCGGTTTCTCATTGCCCTTAAAGAGCAACCTCCAGGCACCCTCGTGAGTGGTTTCAAAGAGCCTCACCAGGGTTTGGTGCTTCTTCGGATTGAACTCCCACAGAGGGCGGCTTCTGCGCTGGCATGGGAGGATCCGACGAACCAGCATCACCTGAATTACATCGACAAGCTTCACGCTCTTGGCTATCATACTTTGTACGTGCGTCTACAACGCAATCAGCTCGTCGGGCGAACACCAGTTCGGACTCTTCTCGACCCAGGAGGTGAGTCGCATGGGAGCGCCGGAGCGGAATTCGGCAGCCGCAGCCCAGGTGGTGCCGCGGGGTTCCGTGGTGTAGAACCACTGTTTCTGCCACTCCTTTACTGTCTCCACAAAAGTTCCTTTCGGCCAGCAGACGTTGGACAGCTTACTCACCATGGCTCCTCCGCACTCCGCGTGCTGGCCATCCACCACCTTCGGCTTCACGTTGAAAACTTTGAGCCACATCCCTAAGTGGGGTTGGATGCGGAGGAAGGCCTCACACACGACGATAAATGCCGAGATGTTGAGGAAGGAGTTCGGGGATAGATCGTGAAAATCTATCCAGTAATAATACATCAGCCTGCGGACGAAAGGGTGGAGAGGGAACCCTAGTCCGCGGAAGAAATGAGGGATGAATACCACCCTCTCGTTGGGCTCCGGCATGGGGATGACTTGTCCCTCGGCTGGCAGACGGCGGGTGATTTCCTTCGCCAAGTATCCGGCTGCCCGAAGCTCAGTAATGTCCTCCTCCTTGACGGAGGAGACCATCCACTTGCCCTGACCTCCGGATCTGGACATGGTTGAGCGCTAGCTCGAGTGGAAAGGAGATAAGAACTTGGGCGCTGGAGCTCGAGATTGGGAGGGCTGAGATGGAGAGAAGGCATGGGAGAGGAAGAGGGAATCCTTATCCCTTTATAAAGGCAGCAAATATTGAACGCCTCCCCGCCTGCCTTAGAATTCGCCTGTTCCCAAGGACTGTGTAAATGGCACGGTTGGGTTACCCATACCCGCATTGATGAAAATCCCACGATAAGGGGACACGATCTCTGCTTTGATAAGACGTGCCAATGGCAACCGCGTCTCGGAACGCGGAGCGGCGGACATGGAAATGGTTCAGAATTATGACCGGCCGGACGTGATGTCATCCTACAAAATATTTGTCAGCGGATTGGATTCGTGTAAAAACTATATTTTCTCTGTGGTTGTGTATGGTGTGTATGACAGGTCCGTATACTATCATTGCGTCCGAAGACTATCTTGGAATTCGGAAAGAAGGGAACCCGCCTTGCAATGCCGAAGACAATCTGCGCACCGGACTCCTCGTCATTGAAGCCAGGTTCAGGGGCTACTGAGGGAGTCCTGGACTAATGGGTCCTCGGGCGTCCGGCCTGTTATCCATGGGCCGGACTGATGGGCTGTGAAGACATGAAGGCCGAAGACTCTACCCGTGTCCGGATTGGACTCTCCTTGGTGTGGAAGGCAAGCTTGGCGATCAACTATGAAGATTCCTTCCTATGTAACCGACTCTATGTAACCCTAGATTCCCCCGGTGTCTATATAAACCGGAGGGTGTAGTCCGGAAAGGATATACTCATTACCATAGTCATACAGGCTAGACTTCTGGGGTTTAGCCATCACGATATCGTGGTAGATCAACTCTTGTAATACTCATATTCATCAATATCAATCAAGCAGGAAGTAGGGTATTACCTCCATAGAGAGGGCCCGAACCTGGGTAAACATCGTGTCCCCCATCTCCTGTAACCATTGATCCTAGACGCATAGTTTGGGACCCCCTACCCGAGATCCGCCGGTTTTGACCGACAGGCGACACTTCCGTCTTCGGAAGCCCCTCAGGGAAGATAGCCAAGCATGGGAAATTCCCTTCGGTTATAGCTGCGAGCTACAAGGTGCCACATCATACAGGCCTCCTACAACAAGACGCCGACAAGACAGTCGAGCATGGGTCATCCCCTTCGACGACAGCGACTAGCACTAACCTCTTCGACAACATGAAGATGACGCCCACAAGGGGTTCCTACTCGGAGTCAAGCTACGAGACCGCACATGAGACACTCTCTTTGGTCTTGGAGGAGAGTGATGATTTGCCACATCCACTACTAGAATCAGGATCTTTGCCGTCAGCCAGCTCTTTGCCGTCAGCTAGCTGATGGCAAAGAGGGTCTTTGCCATCAGCTTGAAGAAAACTGACAGCAAAGAATGAGCTAACGGCAAAGAACATGTTTGCCGTCAGCCTGCTCTTTGCCGTCCGCTAGCTGACGGCTTAGAAGCTTTGCCGTCAGCCAGCCGACGGCAAAGAGGGTGGGTGGCCCACTAACGAGAAGAACTTAACGACCACTTTCTTTGCCGTCCGCTAGCGAACGGCAAAGAAAGTGGCCCACCTAACGGCCGTTCCCCCACGGCCAACCCCACTACCTAGGCTCTTTGCCGTCTGCTAGCAGACGACAAAGAGATTTGACCTAATAAAAAAGGTCAGCGCCCGCGCCCGCGCCATCCTCTTTCTCTTCCCTCTGTCTCTCTTCCCTCACCGCGCCATCCCCGTGCCCGAGCCGCTCCCGCCGCCGACCCCCACCGCCCCCGCCACCGTCGACCCCCACCGCCCCCGCCGCCGCCGACCCCCACCGCACCCGACCCCCGAGGCCACCCGTCGCCCCGGCGCCCCGCCGCCCGTCACCGCTCCGCCCCCTAGTGAGGTTCTGCCCTTTATTTTTTTCTTGTTGTTTTAGTTGATTTAGTTGCTTTAGGTTAGTACATTTAGTTGCTTTAGGTTAGTTGATTTAGTTGCTTTAGGTTAGTAGATTTAGTTGCTTTAGGTTAATTAGTTGATTTAGGTTAGTTGATTTAGTTCCTTTAGGTTAGTAGATTTAGTTGCTTTAGGTTAGTTGATTTAGGTTAGTTGATTTAGTTGCTTTAGGTTAGTAGATTTAGTTGCTTTAATTAGGTTAGTAGATTTAGTTGCTTTAATTAGGTTAGTAGATTGTAGATTGTAGGTTAGCTTTTTTTAGGTTAGTAGATTGTAGGTCAGATTTTAGGCTACTTTTTTATATTAAGAAGAAAATAAGAAAAAGTAGAAGTGAAGAGGAAAAAGGAAAATAAGGAAAATGAAGAAGAAAAAGAAGACAAGAGGAAGAAGGAAAAGAAGGAAGAAGAAGAAAAAGAAAGATCAAGGGGGAAAGGAGTTTATTTTAGGTTAATTTAGTTAGGTTAGAATAAGTAGAAGGTGTTAGTTAGGTTAGTTTGATTTTCTAGGTTAGTTTAATTTTCTAGGTTAGTTAGGTTAGTTATCTTTAGACTAGGTTAGTTAGGTTAGTTTCTAGGTTAGTTTATAGGTTAGTTAGGTTAAGTAGTTTGACGGGTTTTGGTTATGTCATTTTGTTCTCCAAGAGATGATACTTGGCAAGATAACCAAATATGGCATTTTTTACATGCTAGAATTTTCTTGGAATTTATAGAGAATATTTCCTATGTAAATATTCCAAAAGCTTGAAATATCAGAAAAGGGGTTTTGGTGTTGTTTTCACCCACCAAATTTTTTATTATGTTTATGTTGTACTAATTTCGTTTACTCTTTGTCATTGCAGGTGTTGACAGATGGTGGGCGCGGGTCGAGAGCGCTCCGAGCCTCCTTCTTCCTCGGCGCGTGCTGAGAGGGGTGGCTATATTCCACCCCAGCAGCTTCATAGAGTGCTCATATACAGCATGGCGACACCGGCGGGCCCTTCTTGTTCGGCCGGGAGAGGGCGGGGGAAGACAAAGAGGGGATCTAGAGGTGGATGTAGCGGCGGGAGAGGTAGGAAGGTTGTTGTGCCTTCCTCGCCGCCACCTGAAGCTGATTCTCCGAACCACCGGAGTGCTCCGTCTCAGGTGGAGCCATCAGACTTGGACCCGTCTCAGACTCCGGTCCACAAGCCTCGGGCTGACGAGCCTCGTGGCGCCGAGCCTTCGTCCCAGGAGACTCGGGCCCCAGAGTTTTCGTCCCACGAGACTCCGGTCCCAAAGTCTTCATCCCAGGTGACTCCGGAGAATAGTGGCCATGCTGATGGCGAGGAGACCTGGTCTGACGATAATTTTAGTGATGGCGAGCTGGTTGAGCAGGACAAGAAGGTCTACCAGCATGGTGGTGCGAAGCTCCCGGCCGTGCCGGCGACCCGCGATCAGAGGTGGTTGATTCAGCCTAACGGGGAGAAGTAAGTGCATTTACTCTATTTTAACCTTTGTCCTTCATGTTTCTTCAAATTAATATCTAATGTGTTGGCCTTGTCATACTGCAGGGGTTGGATACACCCCGATGGTGTCCGCAGGCCCAACCAGGTCCTTGGTATTCTAGTCCGGCACCACTTCCTAGGGTGGGTCACGTTACCCGGTGAGGGTCAGGCTCCACAACTAGCAATGAGCTGGGAGCTGTACGTGGCTGCCCCAACCCCGCCAAAGGAGAGGGTCGACGATGTCGTGTGTAAGATGGTGGCCGACATTATGAGGCGGCGGTTTTGGGTAATTTCTACTTTACAGAATTAAAAACCAACATTACCTAGTGATTGTACTAATCAGTGTTGTCTTGTTCGATTGCAGACCTTCTACAGGGTTGCTGAGGAACACGAGGCGGAGGCGGCTAGGGTTCTCAAAGCCGAGTGCAAGCGCCTACTTCAGAACTTACGTCACGAGGCTAGGGTGCAGGCTATTCGATACTACTACGCCTCAAATAACATTAGGAGGGCCAAGAAGAAGTGCCGCCGCAAGTATCTAAGTAAGGAAAAGTACATGAAGGTAATTACCTATTCGTAAGGCCTTGTACTTAGTTTCCTTGATTTCATTCGTAGGCGTAGCGCTGAGCTTTCTCTTTGCCAAACTTAGGTGCCCCCGAGATGGTGTGCGGATATGATGGACTGTTGGGAGGCGTTGGTGGATGAGTGGTGCTCTCCCCAATGGCTAGCCGAACACAACAAGGCCAGGGATAAGCGTTCCCAAATGCGAGGTGTGCCACACCATCAAGGGAGCTCCAACCTGTTAGAGTACGGGGATCACTGGGTATGTGGTTTCAGCCCTTAACGATTCATGCAATTTCATTCTTCATGCTAGCTTCAGCCCTTAACTAATATGTTGTTCCTCTCTTTTAGGCGAAACAAAATAAGAAGGAAGTGCCACCGCTGTATGACCTCTATGCCATGGCCCATATGGCCCCGTTCAAGAAGGCCAAGGCATTCTCTGAGGATGAACTCGATCATCCAGAGAGCTTCACCAACATCTCCTCCCACAAAAAGCTTGTGAGGTATAGAGACTAGGGGAAGGCGACGAAAGGGGATGACTTCAACCCGAGCCAGAGTCCTTTTGATACAGAGCTCGTGATGCTATCTGGTGATGGGAGGAAACATGGCTCGGTAGCCATTGGGGATGGACTGATACGTTGTCCTAGCAGTCTCCCGGAGATCAAGAAGCGCCACGCGAGGTCTCTTCCTGACATACCACCTCGACCACGGCCAGTGGACCTCGCCATCGAGGCTAGGGCCCAGGAGCTTCTGGCGGAGGCAAACAGGCAGGCCAAGGAGAGGGAGACCGAGCTGGAGTAGAGGACGGCTAGGATGCTGGAGGAGGAGAGGAACCGGAACGACGCGTCTCACCGGGCCCTATACGAGCTCCTCGTGGTAAGTTTCTCTTGCTTATTAGCAAAATCATGCATGTAATGTTCGTTTCATTACTAACTAATATGACTGACTCGTGAAATCAAAATGTGCAGTCCGTGTGCGAGAAAAACGGTCAGACCCCTCCACCGATGCCTCAGATTGGTATAGCGGACATGGTGCATTTCATTTGAATGGTCATTAGTTACTAGTATTCACATTTCAGTTGCATCATGCTAACGAGACATTGCAAATGATCTTTTGGTGCAGCATGCCTCCCGACAAGCATCGACCGATCCTTCTCCGTCTCGCACTGGCGCAACCCCGACCCCGAGCGGTCCTTCTCCATCTGACACTGGCGTAAACCCGACCGGCCCTTCACCTCCGTGATGACGGTAAGTTTTCTCTAGTGTTTTGCCTACCAAATGTATAAGGACCTAGACTTAGCTTTATTTCCTCCAAAATGGTTACCATAATGACCTAGACTTAGCCAATCTTCCTACAAAATGACATAATTAGCTTACTTAGCTCCAACATGATATATACTTAACTAAATTAGCTCTAATATGCTTAGTTACCTAGGTTATCTAAATAAAGACCTATACTTAGCTTACTTATGTCAAAAATGGCATAATATGTTTAGTTAACTCAAAAATGGCATAATTAGTTAAGTTAGCTCCAAAATGACCCATTTTACCTAGGTTTGCTCCAATATGATCCATTTTACCTAGGTTAGCTCCAAAATGAGCAAGTTTACCTAGGTTAGCTCCAATATGATCCATTTTACCTACGTTAGCTCCAATATGATCCATTTTAGCTAGGTTGGCTCCAAAATCATCCATTTTACCTACGTTAGGTAAAAATGGCATAATTACTTATGTTAGCACAAAAATGACCTATACTTACCTTAATTTCCTCCAAATTGACATAATAAGCTTAGTTAGCTAAAAAATGGCATAATTACCTATGTAAGCTCTAAAATGACACAAATAAGGAATAAGAAGAAGAAAAACAAGGAAGAGGAGAAAAAGAAAGAATATAAGAAGAAAGAGAAGAAAAAGAAAGAATAAAAGAAGAAGAATGAGAAGGAAAAGGGTAAAAACATTCTTCTAGTCTTCTTCTTCTTCTTCTTCTTCTCCAAAATGACCTAAGTTAGCTCTAATATGCTTAGTTACCTAGGTTAGCTCAATAATGACCTATACTTAGCTGCTTTATATAAAAAATGGCATAATATGCTTAGTTCACCCAAAAAAGGCATAATTAGCTAGGTTAGCTCCATTTTACCTAAGTATGCTTACTTCTTCTTCTTCTTCATTTTCTTCTTCTTCTTCTAACTTTCTTGTTTCCCATTTTGCAGAGTTCATTTACTTCACGGAAGCTTGCATGGATGGAGTGTTCCCTTTCTGCTTTTATTTTGTATCGCTGAACAATGTCGAACTAGTTATATGGATGGATGGATAGGTGTTCGATGAAAAATGTGATGAAGCTATGTGTTGGTTATGCATGGATGGAACTATGTGTTGGTTAGGTATGTATGATGAAACTTGTGTGTTGGATATGTCATATGTCTGCTGTGAAATTTGTGTGTTCAAAGTTGTGTGTTGAAATTGAATGAATATAAGAAAAAACAGAAAAAACAGGGGCTGTACAGGCTCTTTGCCGTCTGCTAGCAGACGGCAAAGAGCTTTGCCGTCAGCCAGCAGACGGCAAAGCCGCCACGTGGCAGCTACTTGGGGCACTTGCTAGCCTATTTGGTTACTTTTCCATCGGCTGGCGGACAGTAAAGAACGTTGCACCTTTGCCGTCCACCAGCAGACGACATAGCATGACACGTGGCAGCACCTGGGGGCTGGCCTATTTCGCTACTTTGCCGTTAGCTGGCAGACGACAAAGGTGCAATGGTCTTTGCCATCTGCTGGCAGACGGCAAAGCACGCCGTTAACCCCCTAACAGACCTAACCTGGCACTTGTGCCGTCCGCTGGCAAACGGCAAAGGCCTTTGCCGTCAGCCATGGCAGACGGCAAAGTGACTGATTCCTGTAGTGATCCTACGGCATTCATCTTTGGAGGCGTTATGGATGAGCAGGTTGAGCATGGGACTATCCCTTCAACCAAGGCGGCGAATGGAGTTGAGTATGGAGACATTTGCACATACATCTATCCGACACCCACATATGAAGAGATGCCCCAATTCCCATGTGAGGAGAGCCACCACCCCATGAGTGATATGTTGACTCCACCATATGTGACATTGAGTGCATTTCCTATGAGAGGATGAGTGTGACCACCACTAGCCCCACACACAAGAACATGCCACACATCCTATGTGAGGTTGAGAGCCATCACCACCATTTGAGTGACTCGACCAACCATATGAGTGAGTGCATCATAGTGGGAGTGAGTGAGCAACAACACTTAGTGAGTGAGGTAGTTGAGAGGGCACATGAGGCCACTATGATTTTTAACAACTTAACTTCTAGTCCAACTGTGTTCTCTTTGGTGCTAGATCTCCTACAAGATGAAGCGCCAATCCTCGATGATCCCATACCTCTAATGGGCAAAACGATGGCCATGGTGGACGATGATGCACCCCCACATGGTTTCATGAAGTCGGCGAAGATATTGACCAAGTGTCAATTTTTGCAACCTCACCTACAACACATGAGCGGAGCTCTAAAGGTAACATAAGTGATGGTACTTCACTTGTCCCCCTAGTGGACTATCTTGAAAATGATTAATTGCATGATGTTGATCACCTTATGGATTCATCACATACTATGTCTTCTACATGCTTAGATGTGCCACCCATTTATGATGAATATGATGATGAGCATGTCGAATTTCCTAGTTGTGATGATATGTCCCATAGGATATCATGTGAAAATTCTATTGGTCACATCATGTTCGACAACCCGCTAAATTTGACATATGCTATGAGTGAGATTTCCCATATTGCATCATTACAAACTCACAGTAGTAACTATGCATAACCAATTAAAATAAATCTCATTTTCACTTATGGCATAGATGACGAGATCATGGTTATTGGTATTTTCTTCTCTTATGATGATATTGCTAAACTCCCTTTGTAAAATTTGTGCAATTCATCCCGTATGCTATGCCATAAAAATGATTGTGCATCACATGATTCCATACATTGTGTGCATCATCGAGTGAATAAAATTTCTACACATGAATATGGTGATAAATTCCAAATTCCATGCCATGAGATTGGTTATAGATTGGATGAATGCATCCATTGTGTGCACGATATGCATACCATTCATGAAAATGCTCCAGATATTGGGAGTGATGCATTACACACTTTGAGTATCCATTATGCTATACATAGCAACAAACCTTTCATGATGGATGACATGTTTCTATGTCATGCATCTCATTTATTTGAGCATTGCATAATTTTTGCTAACCGACACGTGCACGCATGCATCATAATGGATGATGTGTACATATACCACACACACAATTTTTCCTTTGCCTTTGTTTTGTGTAGGTACTTATGCATAGCATCAACTTCATAATCCCATGAGTTGACGAAACAAGCTCTTGAGAGCAACGATGCTTTGGGATTCCGTGGATTGTCTTTCACACTGTTTCCCTCGCGCAAGGACTACGGTGATATCTTCTACTTACCTATTACACGACTATGGGCTATATATCACTTGTCAACTTATGCCCATTTTACCATGTTCACTTTGCATTTTATGCCTCTTTCATGCCTTTGCCATGCAATTGTGACCCCCACTTTCATTTACCCATGCTCCACTATTATAATACTACTATGTGTATTTGCACGCTTGGTGGAGATCCTTGTTGCTGTTGTCATGCTTACCTCGTACCACATGCTATTGTTGATTATTGTGTTGGGAGAGTCATGATGTGCCATTGCTATTTACATAGGACCTCTCACCAATACAATGACGATACTTTGCTCATATCTTGTTTTCATGCTTGTGATATGTCATGTGCATTATGTATTCCCACTATTAATTGCCATGACATGATTGCCATGAATACTTCTAGTATGTTGCATCTTCGCACTACTAGCTTACATGACTTGATCACTATGATTGCTTGTTTTGTTGCAACACCCATGATCCATTCTTGCTCGTTTCATTAGGTTGATGGCATATATGTTCATGCCTCTCGCATGATTTGTATAGATCATTGTACCTTGTCTTCATTAGTTTCCTCTATCATATTCACTTGTGGTGAGTGCAACCATGCTATAGTTATTGATCTTGGAGACTTGGATATCTTACTTGTGATGCATGCTTGTTTGATTGGGCCTAATGTCTTTGGTTGTGCTAGCATCTTATGCATACATACCATGCCATACACCCTCGTACCTTCTTATGATAAGAATGATGATGACACTTGTTGGGTATCTCACCACACGAATGATAGGTTTTGCATTTCCGCTAACCTCATTTGTTTTTCCAAGTGTTTGTCATGTTTTTTCATTTTGGAGGATTCACAAGGCGGTACCGTCATGAGACACCTTGGTCATGTGAATGCGTACATGACGTGCGACACCAGCATCTTCAGGAACATTCATAAGGTGAACTCCTTCCCTTTGAGCCATCTTCAAATAGGCATATTGTCCATACGTTCATTTTTGTCTCCTTCTTGTCTACATGATACATCTATTGGATGGAGGACCGACATTGGAGATGGACCCAGACCTTCAAGTTGAGGAGTGCTCGAATTTAGTGGATGTGCCTACTATCGAAGCACCACCGGATCACCACTCATGCCACGATATTGCGCAATGGTATGCCAAGGAACTTTTGCCATATTGCACCAAAACCTCCATATTTGCTGATGAGCATGCTAGTTGGACACATCCCACCCATAACAAATTTGCACCTTATTCATGGATTGACTCACATTATGATTGCCTTGTTGCATCTTGTATTTCCATGTCATCCATGATATATGAGCTTGTGCACTTCTTAGCAAATTTGTTGTGATCTACCTTGATGGCATAATCATACATAATGATCACATTGCCCACCATCAATTGCATGATTACATAATCACATTGAGCACCAATTGCCATGTTCATGCTCTTGATAAACCTTCACTATCACATCATTTTGTGCAATGGTAGAATTTGTACCTTTGTGCACCATGACAATACCACACCTTTGTTTGCACAACAAATGAATTTGCTCCCATGAATGTTTTACATGTCATTTTGTTAAGCTTCATGCGCCTTGTCACGAACAATCTTATTGGATGGCTCATGCTTCCTTGATGGACACCTTGTGTGCGCTAACCATTGTATTTCCATGTGTCCCTTGTGTTTGCTCTTTTTGCATGTATACCTTTCCAGAAACATCTTGGAGTACTTTCATTGTGCCATGACATACACGATGCCCAACGACAAGTCCCTCCATGGCGACGAGGATTACGATGCGAGGTCGGATCTTTCCCAAGGGGGAGGGGATATGATGTGGAGCATCCTATGGTCATCCCCATGGACATGACATCATCACTCGAGGCACCGAGTGGACCGATGACAAGAGCTCGTGCAAGAGCTATCAAATCCAAGGTTAACTCGCTCTTCTCCGAATCTTCACTTTCCGCATGTTAGACATGGCTACTACCTCAAATGTATGTGCTATGCATGATCAGGAACCAAGAGGAAGACCATTGAACAACTAGGAGCATTGAACGAGAAGGTGGAACAGGAGGAGCAAGAGAAGGAGCTGCCGGCGTGCTACAGGCACTGGACGTCCAACACCATGCAAACCCGCCAGCCAGAAGAACCGTAGCCGAGGCACACTACAATGCCGAGATGACCAGCGAACACCGGCCGTCCGACACTCATTAGTCACTGGATGGCCGACCCCGTCCGGATATCCGGCACCACATGTCCAGAGAAGAAAATGTTGGAAGTCTGATGACTTCCAGACGTCCGGACGCCCCCGAGCCACCAGATAACTAGAACCCACCGGACGTCCAATACCTGCCTCCGCGCAGAGACTCGGGCCGAGGCCCATGTACCCCTCTCTCCCACCTAGACTACATATAATCTTATCCCACCTTGAGTTAGGGCTAGCAAAGGTTATATCTCATTTGAGATAGAGCTTTGCTCATCCACTTACCACTCCCATGGAGTTCAAGACCTCCATGCGAGAAGATCCCCCAAGTGGATTCAAGACCCATTCAGGGGAAGATCCTTCTAGGATTCGATACCTCTCTCCTTCAAGGATTGGGATGAGCTAGCTACCCTTTGTACCCTCTTGAGTTGATTTTGGATCTTTGTATCTCCTTATGTGTATGTGAATTTAGCATAGGTGTGATTGGATCTTGTCTATTTGAGAGTTCTTCTTGTGTTCTTCTTTGATTTGCCCTCTTTTCCCCCTCCAAGTGTGAAAAGATCGACCATTAGGGTTCCACCCTACATCAACATGACTCCACAATGGTGCCCTTAGATTCGTAGGTACATCACAAGGTTCAACAGGAGGAGCCATCTGGAGGAGATGAATATGAGATCTTCGGAGGAGAAAGGATAGGAGATGAGCTTGGCTGGGTGACACGTCTCCAACGTATCTATAATTTTTTATTGTTCCATGCTATTATAGTATCAATCTTGGATGTTTTATATGCATTTATATGCTATTTTATATCATTTTTGGGACAAACTTATTAACCTAGTGCCAAGTGTCAGTTGTTGTTTTTTGCTTGTTTTGGCTTTTCAGAAAGGGAAAACTTTATTTTTGCCACTCTAGCTTTTGCCAATTTTGCTTATGCCACTCTAGAATTTGACATATCACTTTTGCCATTCTCAGCTTTTGACAATTATCACAATTTCCATTCCGTGGCAAAAGCAAAAAAATTAGAGTGGCAATTATGATACGTTGTCAAAGTCTAAGGGTGGCAAAAGTGAAATAAAAAATTATTGCTTTTGCCACCGAATGGCAATTGTGATAATTGTAAAAAGCTGAGAATGGCAAAAGTGATATGTCAAATTCTAGAGTGGCATAAGAAAAGTTGGCAAAAGCTAGAGTGGCAAAAATAAAGTTTCCCTTTCAGAAAATCAATATCAAACGAAGGCCAAACGGAGAAAAATCTTTGGATTAATTTTTTCTGGACCAGAAGGGACCCACGATGGTCTGGGAGAAGATCAGAAGAGTCACGAGGGAGTGACAAGCTCATAGGGAGCGCCCCCCGGGGGAGGGCTGAGCTTGTGGGCCCCTCGTGGCACCTCTTGACCTAATTTCGCCTCTATAAATTCCCAAATATTCCCAATATACCAGCGAGCCACCCGTAACACTTTTTCGCCGCCGCAAGCTTCTATTCTTCTGCGATCCCATTTGGAGGCCTTTCCCGGTACTATGCCAGAGGGGGAATCGACCACGGAGGGCTTCTACATCATCCTTGTTGCCTTTTGATGATGCGTGAGTAGTTCACCATAAACCTACAGGTCCATAGCTAGTAGCTAGATGGCCTTTTCTCTCTCTTTGATCTTCAATACATTGTTCTCATCAATGTTCTTGGAGTTCTATTAGATGTAATCTTCTTTTGCGGTGTGTTTGTTGGTATCCGGTGAATTGTGGGTTTATGATCTGAATATTCATGAGAAGTAATTGAGTCTTTTCCGAACTTTATTATGCATGATTGTTATAGCTTTGTATTTCTCTTCGATCTATCCATTTGGTTTGGCCAACTAGATTGATTTATCTTCAGTGAGAGAGGTGCTTTGTGATGGGTTCAATCTTGCGGTGCTCTGATGCAGTGACAGAAAGGGGCAAGACACGTATTTGTATTGCTGCCATTAAGGGTAAAATGGTGGGGTTTATTCATATTAGTTGAGTTTACTTACATCATGTCATCTTGCTTAAGGCATTACTCTGTTTTTATTAACTTAATACCCTAGATGCATGATGGATAGTGGTCGATGGGTGGAGTAATAGTAGTAGATGTGGGCAAGAGTCGGTCTACTTGTCTCGGACGTGATGCCTATATACATGATCATTGCCTTGGATATCGTCATAACTATGCGCTTTTCTACCAATTGCCCAATAGTAATTTGTTCACCCACCGTATGCTATGTGTTCGAGAGAGAAGCCTCTAGTGAAAACTATGGCCCCCGGGTCCACTTTTATCATATATAAAATCCAAGAATGCCTTGCTGCAATTTTATTTCTTTTATTTTCTTTTGTAATTTACTTTATCTATCTACCACTATGAGATTTAATCCTTGCAAGTAACAAGTTCAAGGGGATTGACAACCATCTTGCTTGCGTTGGGTGCAAGTATTTTCTTTTTTGTGTGTAGGTGCTATTCACGAGGCTATGCCTGATTCTCGTACTGGATTGATACCTTGGTTCTCACTGAGGTAAATACTTATCTCTATTGTGCCGCATCTCCTCTCCTCTTCGGGGAAAATCCCAACTCAACTCACAAGTAGCAGGAAGAATTTGCGGCACCGTTGCCGGGGAGACATCATCAAAACCTATCAAGTACATATACACAAACTATTATCTACTTGCTCTACTTTTATTTGCCTTTGCCTCTCGTTTTCATCTCCCCCACTTCTCATAAAAAACAAAAACACAAAAAAATTCCTTTGCTCATTTGATTGCTTTTAATTGCCTTCATGTGAACACTCAAAAACAGAAAGTAAAAGCAAAGATAAATGGATCCTAATCCACTTGCTAATCTTTTCAAACTTGCTACATGTTGTAAACCAATAGCTAAAAATGAAGAATTGATAAAATAAAATGCTATTGGGATACATCTATTAAATGAAAATCATGATTGCGATCATGTTAGTGTAAATTCTATGAATGCCAATTATCCTAATGATCATGATTGGGGTGATAATTATGATGCTTCTTATGATCTTGAAAACCTATTTAAGCTTCCTAATGAATATGATATTGATAATAATGTTTGCAATAATTTTTAAAGTGGGTTTGGAAGAGTGTCAACTTTAGGAAATAAGAATCCCACATATTCGGAGAGTGTTCAATCTTATGAACTTTTTGATGAAAGTGGGTTTGGAGAGGTCATGACTTTAGTTGATGTTAATCCCACTATCTTGGATGATTATAGAACTTTTATGCATGTGGATCATGAAGAGAAAATTTTATATTATAGCTATATTGTTGAATTTCACTGGTGCGCGTCGGTCCTAAACAAACGGTTTTTTACCCCTTTACGCGACGACATTTGGAACCGTCGCCAAGTGAGTGTGGGCGATGGGGGGGTCCTTCCCACACGACCCAGAAACCGTCGGGGATAGGGAGCCTTGATGCATACAGTTGTCCCTATATAACCGTTTCCAATATCTCGAATATCCCAAACGCTTCATCCTTGCTACTCGTTTGTGCTCGCACTGCCATCGCAGTCGGAGCTTTGTGGTTCTGCCTAAAACCAGGCAGATTCTAGGCACGGGAGCTTTCCAGGCAGATTCTAGGCAGATTCCAGGCACGGGAGATTTACGATGCCTGGCACATCACAAACAGTTCATGATTATAAACCGTGTACGATAGGTAGACAATCACACACATTTAGTTTTACCGCACCGTATGTGATAGTGTCTGACATCACAAACGCTTTGCGAACGGCAACTGTGTGCATGCTTGCACACGTTTCCTCTCTGTGAACCGTCTCGGATTATGGTGTATATCACAAACGTTTGTGTTTTACCAACCGTGTGTGCCGTAATGACCTGCACAACGTAATTTCGCCCTAATTTAATTGCTGCTATTTAAAATTGTACCTAATTTAAACTTGAAAGTAGGCTATAGCTTTATTCATATCCATCAGGTTCAAACAACCAATGCATTATTTGATTCACAGGTACATATGTTTAAGAATTACAGAAGCACCAAATAAAGAATGATGTACCAGGGTTCTATACTTGTACTATTACAGATGGTAAAGAAAGAGGCGACAGACATTCCAGTTGCTGAACAAGGTGAAGCGGAATGGCCCTATTGTGCTCTCCTGGATGCAGAAGGCATGCAGGACTCTAGTCCAACCCCTTGTGATGGCCGGCCGCCAATCATGTAGTTTGAGAGGTAATCTTGAGTAAACTGCTTCAGGATCCACTGCAAAAGAAAAAAGATTCAGATATTGTCATCTAACACAACTCATTACGGGCAGTAAAAAGAAGGCTACAGGGTTCTTACTTACCATCCTGCAGTTCACTGTTGTCTTGCATAAAGTGTAAACAAATAGTTCGATTGACATCTTTTGACCCATTTTAGTAACAATCTTTATCAGTTTCCTCACTTGATGCTGGTTCATGAATATCTCATTGCCCCATGCGCAGAAAGGGTCGAAGTGTGGATCTTTGGCAATGATATATGTACCTAAAAGCACCAAGTTAATATTAGAAGCTAAACAACAATTGAAAAATGATGTAGTACAACATTCCATCCATCCCATTATATAAGATTTTATTACATGTATATCTAGACATCATCAGAACATTAAGGTAACACTCTTCCTTGTTGCTATGTAGCCTGGGATTGCATATTTAGTCATTCAGTACAATGCATGTTGCTAAACAACAATTGAAAAACGAAAAGGCATGTTAACTGCAATATCCTTAACAGCAACCAAATATCGTAATTCATAGTGGTATTGTTGAAACTGTTATTGATGAAATTGAACTGCACAGCAAATAGTTGCACATATAGAGCATCACATTGTGAAGAACTGAAATAAACAAGTCATAAGGACATCTCTAGGCGATCCTTAAAAAGTTAAAGGACTAAAACCCTTAGTGGATATATATATATATACTCCAGCAATTTTTGGCCTTTTCTAGTCGATCCCCTAAACTTAAGGTTGTAAACTTCAATTTGATCAAGTTCAAAGCAGGTTCAACCGAAAGTAGCATGCATTCAAACATAAACATAGATAGTTTTGCATAACCGAACATAAAACATAAATTTAAACTAAGCTAAACTACTTTTGGTCGAAGTAGAGGTCGAGCCAATCCTTCCTCGTCATGTACAGTGTGCCGCGAGCCGGGTCCGGGCCAGTACGGTCGTCGGGGTCGTTGGGGAAGGCACTCCTCCACTCATCGACGTCGATCTCCTTGTCCTGGGGGCCCACCTCGCCGCCCTCCATGGGCCGTTGCCGCCGCCTTTGACCTCGTCATCAGAGGAGAGCGTGATAACCTCGCTGCCCTCCGCGCCGCCGTCCTCGCCGCCTTCGACCTCGTCATCAGAGGAGAGCGCGACAACCTTGCCGCCCTCCACGCCGGCAAAGATCTCCCGCTCTGCCTCCATGAGCTCCGGGTGCTACCGGCGGAGCTCTTGCATGTAGGCCTCGTCGGCGGCCTTGGCCTCGAGACGCTCCCACGCCTCGCGGTCCTCCCGCGCCATAGCTGAGCTCACCACCCCTGGCTCCGGCAGAACGAGGTGGACCGGACATGTGCCGAAGGGGAAATTGAGCCTAGCCGCCGCGCCGTGGTAGCGGACCTGCCAGCGGTCATACTCCATGGCCGCTAGCTCAGCCGTGTGGAAGCTACCGAGCCACCGGCGGGTGTGGGTCTCTCGATCTGTAATCTCGGCGACCCACGTCCCCCACCGCCGCTGCCGGACCCCGAGGTAGAACTTCGTCGGCTGCCGGGTCCGGGGGAGGACGGGGAAGTCCTCGAACCGGCGTAGGGGCGCGGCGGCGGGCGGATCGGGGGATCGACGACGGCGGATCGGGCCCGCGGAGGACGACGGGGACACCTCGGCGGCCACCTCGCCGGCGTCGGGCGAAAAGGCCGCGATAAACCTCTTTTTGGCCATTGGCTACTCGAGCTCCCCGGCACACAGGCAGAGGTTGAGGATGGAGGCGCCGGCGATGGCGGCGACCTACCAATGGTTTCGAGGGTTGTGTGTGTCTGTGTGAGCGGAGGTTGTGTTTGAGGAAATACTGCGGCAACTGAAAATTTTACTAGGCGGGAGTAACAAGGCGGGGCTACTGAAAATTTGGATCAAGGGCGAGCAGATATTTTTGAGATTGCGAGGGATGCAGAGGCGGGAGTAAAATGCCGGGGCTACTGAAAATTTGAATCAAGGGACTGAAGCAGAGAGGGATGCAGAGGCGGGAGTTTTGGGGGAGCGAGCTAGTGTGCTTGACACGCCGGCTGTGGACTGTAGCCGACGCACCTTCTCGCGTAAGCCATAGGCGTACTATACACCGACGGTGCTCCAAGATATTTTGTACTACATCTCACACGGTTGGTGAGAATAAACTGTGTGGGATCTACTTGATTTGAATTACAAAATGGGGTCACAGCGGCAATGGACGGTGTTTGAATTGCTAGACCTTTTATCTGCAGTGAACATGCAACTGTATGTGTGTCGTAAAAGAATTGGAATTATTCAGGGTTCGTTTGGACATTTCATACATTAAACTGGTTTTCTAGCCATTTCAGGTGCACAATTCAAAATTAAACTACATGCACATGCTCCGGTGCATACAAATTGGTTGAAAAATCAAATCTGTGTCCTTCAGTGCATGCTTAGGTCCCATGGAAGAAATGGGAATGAATTTTTCGGGGTTCGTTTGGCCTTTTTTATACATTAACTGGGTTTTCTAGGCATTTTATGTGCATAATTCAAATTTGAACTACAAGCACATGCTCCAATGCACTAAAGTTGGTTGAAAAATCACATGTGTGTCCTTGGGTGAATTTCTAGGTCCCATGCAAGAGATGGGAATGAATTTCAAACACCAGGGCACTGTTGATTGCCGGCAAAACGTTGAGATACCTGGTTTTTAAATTCTAGTAAATCCAAAACTCGTCTGAAATTCATGAAACTTGGCATGCTATCATGGAGCGGCATCAACATGCCGTGGTGAAAATTTTGTCCCATTTGGGGCAGGTTTGGGTATAAGCTTCTCACAAACCAGAGCTTCTCACAACAAGCATGATGGTTTCGATAGGGAACGTACCACCTTTGGGGACGAGACGGTATTCGTTGCTTCTTATTGCTTTCAAAAAAATTCTAGTGTCAACATAGAACAACATGAGTGTTGTGTTCAATCTTGGAATTTTTCGGGGTTCGTTTGGCCTTTTTTATACATTAACTGGGTTTTCTAGGCATTTTATGTGCATAATTCAAATTTGAACTACAAGCACATGCTCCAATGCACCAAAGTTGGTTGAAAAATCACATGTGTGTCCTTGGGTGAATTTCTAGGTCCCATGCAAGAGATGGGAATGAATTTCAAACACCAGGGCACTGTTGATTGCCGGAAAAACGTTGAGATGCCTGGTTTTTAAATTCTAGTAAATGCAAAACTCGCCTGAAATTCAGGAAACTTGGCATGCTATCATGGAGCGGCATCAACAAGCCGTGGTGAAAATTTTGTCCCATTTGGGGCAGGTTTGGGTATAAGCTTCTCACAAATCAGAGCTTCTCACAACAAGCATGATGGTTTCGATAGGGAATGTACCACCTTTGGGTACGAGACGATATCCGTTGCCTCTTATTGCTTTAAAAATTTCTAGTGTCAACATAGAACAACAGGAGTATTGTGTTCAATCTTGGAATTTTCCGGGGTTCGTTTGGCCTTTTTTATACATTAACTGGGTTTTCTAGGCATTTTATGTGCATAATTCAAATTTGAACTACAAGCACATGCTCCAATGCACCAAAGTTGGTTGAAAAATCACATGTGTGTCCTTGGGTAAATTTCTAGGTCCCATGCAAGAGATGGGAATTAAATTCAAACACCATGGCACAGTTGATTGCCGACAAAACATTGAGATGCCTGGTTTTAAATTCTAGTAAATCCAAAACTCGTCTGAAATTCATGAAACTTGGCATGCCATCATGGAGCGGCATCAACATGCCGTGGTGAAAATTTTGTCCCATTTGGGGCAGGTTCGGGTATAAGCTTCTCACAAACCAGAGCTTCTCACAACAAGCATGATGGTTTCGATAGGGAACGTACCACCTTTGGTTACGGGACGATATCCGTTGCCTCTTATTGCTTTCAAAAAATTCTAGTGTTAACATAGAATAACAGTAGTGTTGTGTTCAATCTTGGAATTTTTCGGGGTTCGTTTGGCCTTTTATACATTAACTGGGCTTTCTAGGCATTTTATGTGCATAATTCAAATTTGAACTACAAGCACATGCTCCAATGCACTAAAGTTGGTTGAAAAATCACATGTGTGTCCTTGGGTGAATTTCTTGGTCCCATGCAAGAGATGGGAATGAAATTCAAACACCAGGGCACTGGTGATTGCCGGCAAAAGATTGAGATGCCTCGTTTTTAAATTCTAGTAAATCCAAAACTCGTCTGAAATTCATGAAACTTGGCATGCTATCATGGAGCGGCATCAATATGCCATGGTAAAAAATTTGTCCCGTTCGTGGCAGGTTCGGGTATAAGCTTCTCACAAACCAGAGCTTCTCACAACAAGCATGATGGTTTCGATAGGGAACGTCCCACCTTTGGGGACGAAACGATATCCATTGCCTCTTATTGCTTTCAAATATTTTCTAGTGTCAACATAGAACAACAGGAGTGTTGTGTCAATTTTTGTGATTTTTCGGGGTTCGTTTGGACATTTTTATGCATTAACTGGGTTTTCTAGGCATTTTATGTGCATAATTCAAATTTGAACTACAAGCACATGCTCCAATGCACTAAGGTTGGTTGAAAAATCTAATATGTGTCCTTGGGTGAATTTCTAGGTCCCATGCAAGAGATGGGAATGAAATTCAAACACCAGGGCACTGTTGATTGCCGACAAAACATTGAGATGCCTGGTTTTTAAATTCTAGTAAATCCAAAACTCGTCTGAAATTCATGAAACTTGGCATGCTATCATGGAGCGGCATCAACATGCCGTGTTAAAAAATTTGTCCCATTTGGGGCAGGTTCGGGTATATGCTTCTCACAAACCAGAGCTTCTCACAACAAGCATGATGGTTTCGGTAGGGAACGTCCCACCTTTGGGGACGAAACGATATCCATTGCCTCTTATTGCTTTCAAAAAATTTCTCGTGTCAACATAGAACAACAGGAGTGTTGTGTCAATTTTTGGGATTTTTCGGGGTTCGTTTGGACATTTTTATGCATTAACTGAGTTTTCAATGCATTTATGTGCATAATTCAAATTTGAACTACATGCACATGCTCCAGTGCATATAAATTGGTTGAAAAATCAAATCTGTGTCCTTGGGTGCATGCTTAGGTCCCATGCAAGAAATGGGAATGAATTTCAAACACCAGGGCACCGTTGATTGCCGGCAAAACATTGAGATGCCTCGTTTTTAAATTCTAGTAAATCCAAAACTCGTCTGAAATTCATGAAACTTGGCATGCTTTCATGGAGCGGCATCAACATGCCGTGGTAAAATTTTTGTCCCGTTTGGGGCAGGTTTGGGTATATGCTTCTCACAAACCAGAGCTTCTCACAACAAGCATCATGGTTTCGGTAGGGAACGTCCCACCTTTGGGGACGAAACGATATCCACTGCCTCTTATTGCTTCCAAAAATTTCTCGTGTCAACATAGAACAACAGGAGTGTTGTGTCAATTTTTGTGATTTTTCGGGGTTCTTTTGGACATTTTTATGCATTAACTGAGTTTTCAATGCATTTATGTGCATAATTCAAATTTGAACTACATGCACATGCTCCAGTGCATATAAATTGGTTGAAAAATCAAATCTGTGTCCTTGGGTGCATGCTTAGGTCCCATGCAATAAATGGGAATGAATTTCAAACACCAGGGCACCGTTGATTGCCGACAAAACATTGAGATGCCTGGTTTTTAAATTCTAGTAAATCCAAAACTCGTCTGAAATTCATGAAACTTGGCATGCTATCATGGAATGGCGCCCGACATGATGTGGTATTTTTCGTGTCCATTTTGAGAGAAGGCGCACTCGAATAATGACAGCCAACAAAGGCATTTTGAAAAAATAGCTGCCACTTAATATCTCAAACGTTTGTATAATTCAAAACGTGTGCGTTCTGTTAACCATTCACGTGATGCCACGTGTCTTGGTTTTAATGGCTGTAGGAGGTGCCGTGCGGACAGCTGCTTGACCTTGACTGAACGGGAGGCGTGCGAGCGCAGTCCGGTGCGCAGGCTGACCGAGAGGCGTGCAAGCTGTCCTCCAATGCGCAGGCTCACCGGGAAGCGTGCGAGCTTTACGCTGCGCAGGCTCACTGGGAAGCGAGCCCTTTGACTTCCATGGCCGCCCGCCTTCCTCTCCATTAATGGCGCCCGAGCCGCTGTTTAATACGGGCGGCCTTACTGTTCGCCTCCCATTCCCCTCCCCCCCGCAGACCTCCACCGCCATGGCGCAGAATGATCATCTGCCACTAGTCTTCAAGTTTGGTGAAGTCGACTCCGAGCCGGAGGAGATAGAAAATAAGGAGGAATGAGGCCTCATGGACATGGCCCAGAACGAGCTGGCCGCGGCGGTTGCTGCCCCCGCTCCCGTCCCAGCTCCCATCCACGCGCCCGCGCCAGCGACCATCCCGTAGCATTGACGGGCTGGTCGCCGAGCACTATCGCAGAGCTGGAAGCCGCGGGCGTCAGCGAGGTCTCCGCGGACCCGCGCGAGCTCGTGTACATGCCAGCGCCAGCGCCCATGCTCGTGCCCGTGTGCGCCCCTCCACCCACCGTGCCGCCGGCCCCGGTGCGTTTGGCTACATCCGCCGCGCCCGTATGCGCCCCTCCACCCACCGCGGCGCCGGTCCCCGTGCGTTTGGCTGCACCCGCCGCGCCGTGCCTGCCCGTGCGCCCCCCCCTCAGCGGCATGGGACGCTGCCGTGGACCGCTACCTCTCAGCGGCGCCAGTTGCCGTCCTCCCGCGCCCCGCCCGTCGATCGCGCGACGACATGATGTTTGATTTACAAGTGAAGAACATTTTGTGCTGCCTTGAAGACTTCAACAACGGCGTCCCGGAGGACGACACGACAACGACGGCGCGGCACGCCGCCTCCGCCGCCGCCGAAATAGTTTTTTGGGGTTTAATACTGTATCTCGAATTCTCGATCATATGAATATAAATTCGCAGTGTGACTGAATGAAAGATATGGTTTGAACGAACTTGCGTTTTTCTCTCTTAATGTACAGACTTATCAAACGATTTTCTTTTAAAAAAACGTCAACGGTTTTTAAATATAAAACACTCATCGCAAACGTTTTAGTTAGAACACCCGTATGCAAACCGACAGCTTCCCCAGGAAGCCAAGGGAAAATGTGCCGAGCAGGATTTCTGCATCCCTTCAACGCAAACGGTTGTTTTGCATGACCCGTGTGCAACCACGTACAAACAATTGGGTAAGATTTGCATATCTGTCATTTTGGGTATGTTGCCATTTCTCAAACTGGAAAGATTGACATTTGTTTATCTAGTAACATTGCCATTTGTCAACCTTGTAACACTGCGATTTGTCAAAATATGCAGCTACAAATCACTAGCACTATCTAATTTTTGCAACTAAAATCACTAGCACTGTTCATATGGACACCACTAGCAGGCGTGAGTTCATGGACGCATATGCAAATGTACCATTGATTACATACAACAAGTCATCAACCCACAACGACAACGAGGATACACGTTGGATTATAGATCATTTCCAACAAAACATTCTAGTAAAGTTTTTCTCACACAACAAATAACAAAGCGATGAAATGAACTTCAGCTCAACCACTCGTCGGCGTTGGAAACGCTTGCTTTGAACCAGAAGTGATTCTCTGGGAAGGGCCAGCTACTGTCAATCTCGAGACCAACGCAGGACTGATCATCCAGGCTGAAGCGGCCTATTTCAATACCCATATTGGGACGGTAGGGAAGCATAGTAATGTCCGAGGTATAGATACAGTTGCTTCTCATAAATGGTAGTAACGTTGTGTCAACAGCAGCTGGATCGCCTTCCACCATCATTGGATAGTTTTGTCCAAGGAAGAGCGAGTTTCCTCCAAGACTTTCAATACTGAACCAGGGAGAAGGTGTTGGCGCTAGTACACCAGTATCCACCCCTAATACCCTGCAATGGATGTTGGAATAGGTCCAAGAGTGCGACCATACGAGACAACACCTGCTTCCTTAGTAACATCAGCAGTGCCCCGTATACAGACAAGAAGAGGTGATCCATCGAATAAGTTGCCAGGCGCCACTGAGTATATGGGTCCTGCTCGTCCTCATGCTCGTGAATAAAATTTTCAAGTATAGGTGGTGGAATGTTCACAGGACCTTGGAAACACAAGAAGGTTAATTAGTAAAGGGAAACTAGCTAACCCGCATGCATGTGGATGAAACAATTATAATTACAGTGGAAGACAAACGTACCGAAATCATGAGGATTCCATGCAAAAACAGTGCCACGAGTGGTGGCAGCAAACACAAGACCCTCGTATTGAATTGCATCACAGTACTCATCCGTGTATAGAAACTGATTTTTGAGCAATATCCATCGAGTCGAACCATGAAGGACGGCAACAAGCTTGTCGAAGATAGCGACGGCATAAGCATTCCTATAACCCCAAGAGCGGTTAGGAACTCGACAAATTGCCATCTTTTGTAGACGACAGGCAGCATGATCGTATTTGAACTCACGTAGAATACCGGTGTACTCAACCTCTGGGCAGTCGTCTGAGATTTTTCGAAGTGGAACCCGGTGATGAGTGTACACATTCACAAGTTCCCACTCGCAGTTGTACCCAATATAAACAACCCAATCTCCATTTGCGCCTGCCCAAGCCTTGCCCTCAAGCGATGGCATCTTAACATCATACGTATCATTATCAAGCGGCATCAACTTACACAAGGCGAGGCTTCCCTCGTCCCCGCACCAGTCAGAAGGGTCACGGCGAAGAAGATAGGGGAGATCAAACCGCTCCTGAACCCTTGGGTTCCTTGTAATGATGTTATTAGTTGAGTCAAGAATGGTCTTGAACGAACCTTCCATGCTAGCCGAGGTGATGACGTCGCACCGACCAATGAGTTCCTCCACCGCGTCATCATTCGGGTCGGGGCAAGAATAATGGGGTCGTTTCCGGCTTGTTCCCTCCACGGAGAAGACGATCAAACAATGGCAGAAGGAAGGGTGAAGGAAAATGGAGGAGATAGGAAGAGCTAGCGTGCGACAACAGTTTCAAATCGAGAGAGAAAGGCGAAGAGTCGATGGACGGTTTCCACGGTACACGAAGAGGCGCCTGGGGAGCGAAGGTTGCCATAGAGGTCACACACTGACGACAAGGGCCTAGTGAACCGCATGCAATCCCATCGCACAACACACACGTCTTGTTAAGTTGAACCGTTTCTGTACTCTTGTGTCAACACAAACAGTTCATCCGAGTGAACCGCATGCCGTATATCCCACACACCTTGATCTGGCTGACCGTTTCTTTTGTGTTGACTAATCACAAACAGTTCATCCGAGTGAACCGTATGCTGTATATCGCACACACCTTCATCTGGCTGCCCATTTCTTTTGTGTTCCTAATCACAAATAGTTCATCCGAGTGAACCGTATGCTGTGTATCGCACACGCCTTCATCTGGCTGCCCGTTTCTTTTGTTCCTCCTCATCGCAAACAGTTAATTAAACCGAACCATATGCCCTTTATCGCACACGCAACTAAAACCTGAACCGTGTTCGATGCATCCGTCATTGCAAACATTTTATACATTTCTGACGGTTTTCATACAGCACCCTTTGCGATTATGGCATCGCACACAGTTTCTCAAAGGGTCTCTGATTGTAGTGTCGCGTTAGCAGCATCCTGCAGTAGTGTTTGATTATGATCCTACATGTAATTATTACTAGTAGAATGCCCATGCATTGCTACGGCCTAAATTCATACAAATGAATCATAAAAATGATTTAAGATCATCTTCAAGATAAAGATCTCTTTCTTCTAATACGTCTGGGCGTGTTCGGACAACAAACTGGCGCCAAGCAGGCGGCTCCCAAAAATTCAACAGTGTGGACAATATGGACTCCTCAAATCGAGCCCATACGTGGGGAGAAATGTAGTTGCCCGGACTATCTACTATGTTATTTCTAACACGTGGTCCCAACACAAAAACTCCACCCCACTACCCACCCTTCTCTTTTCTCGTTGGAGCCCTCTCCTTTAAAATAGGATGATACTGTTCCCAGTACTTGGCTCACCATCACCATTCCCAATACGTTGCCGATGTCGACGACTCGTACCAGACTCTCGACTGTCCCAACACAGACATTTTAGCACTTTAACTGCAGCGTAAGGGAAAATTTAGCTACTTAGTAAATATATCTTGATAATTCCCAAGCTAATTTCAGTTGAACATGAATCAATGTTATTTAACTAAAAAGGTCATTATGACAAATATGATCGGCTTAATATCTGTAAAATCTGTTTAACTTATAGCAGGAATACAAATGTGATACCTCACATGATTTGATGGGAGGCGAGCTTTGTAAAACTAATAAATGCCTATTGGGGTATTATTTATTAGAGAGTTACACCACTATACAACAAGTTAGATCCTAAATCTACCAGCTTTGATCACCAACCACACATACTTAAATCTACACTGAAGATTGACCTTAATATAGCAATCACCTTCAGGCATGTTCTTATATCCAGCCAGGGCTATGACATGTTGCCCCCAGTATGGTCCTTTATATCCATTACACTATTAATTACCTTTCTATAATTACAGTGAAAACTGAGAACTAAGTTTGCTAAACTAATTTTTGAATATAAAATTAACTAAGTTGGCCAAACTAACTTAGATGTACACCATCTACCTTTTTCCAACATAGAAAAATAAATAGAACTCAAGTGAATGACAAATAAAACTCCAAAGATTTATTGCTGCAAACCTATGGGGAGAAATACCACCCATGCATATTGAGGACAATCAGAGTCGGCAAAAACGATGACAATTAGAACTAACTTTACAATAATGTATTAATGCACGGCTCCTTCCTCCCTTTAGTGCAATATATCTGCAAAGCAAAAAAAGGTTAAACAAATAAACATGCATTAGATGGTACATGAATTGTTTTAACTTCCTCTCCCAAATCAGAGAACAAATAATATTAGTTTATTACGAAACAAAGTACATACAACAGCTCCGATTTCTCTAAGTATCATGAGTGGCATCCTTGAAACAAATCTAATTAGATGATCGATAGTGCACACAAATTATATATAGAGTATATATGGTCGATGGTGCATATATATGAATTATGTATAGTATAGTCTGTCATTAGTTCTCTTCTCCTTTCTTCGGCTCCGATCCCAAACCTAACCATACCTAAGATGCTGCAGTCCTATCACAAGATCGAGATACAATAGAACCGTAAATAGCATGCCCATGGATATACAAAATAACAAGAATCCTAACAAATGAGATGTGCTGTCACCGACCCCGTTGTGTGCTAATTGCAATCAGCCTATTCGAGCACACAGGCCCAAGATACTGTGTGTTTCATGCATAGAAAGCAACTGACTGGTTATTGAGCAAGTAGAGAAACATTGTAAAGAAAGCACTTGGCAACCATAAATTTAGCTATTCTCGTGCCGTACTGAAGAAATATATTGCACAACACATGTAGTGTTACTTATTAGTACCAGTCCTTATTTAGAACAGATCATTATTTGAACTGAATATTCATGTTTAGTTGAAGCCCAAAGTTGTTCAAACAAAAACCTAAAGCCTGATGCTCCAAAGACTATACTACTAATACTATCCAAGAGGTAAGGACATATGAATAGAATTGTAAAACAAACTATACTTCTAGTAGTCTAGATAAGTTCTTTTCCTATCTCTAAATCCGCAATGTAAACTCAGGTCTTACAATCAAAAAAATTGGAAGTAGATTAACTACAAACCTAAGGAATGTTCATATTACAATTCTGTTAGATTCTCTACAAGAGTCATATGTCCATTAAATTGAATTCTCTGTAAGCTTCATCTTGTGATTATTTACTAAGACAGGTGACCTATTTTTAGATATATCTATGTTTCAGTACGTCTTTCACAAGAATTAAATGCAGTTGCTCTGTAGTTAGCATGAGCGTTAATACGTAAGGCGTTGTAGCTTGATCTGCATTGTTGTTCCTCTGAGGTTCGTACCACACAAAATCCAAGAGAAGCCCAATCCTCCTCTTTTAGTGAGACTATTAAATAGAATGAACAGTCTCATCAAATTTGTGAGTCATCAAGTAAAAAATTACTTGAAAGCTTCAGGCTTTACCCGATACTTCTTGCGGTACCGCTGCATCACCTCGGCATGTGTAAGGATGATATTGTGTATAACAATGTACATGCCACTTAGAGCACCTCCCCGGCACGGCACATGAAAGCCATTGTCATACACTAGAGCGGCGATTGTCGTGGTTCTAAGTCTAACAGTAGAATAGGGGGTACGTAGGAGGAGGCAAGATCCTAGCTACGATGAGGTTGTGCACGCTAGATTTACGAGTTCAGGCCCTTCTCGGAGGAAGTAAAAGCCCTACGTCTCGGTGCCCAGAGGAGGTCGACTGGATTATGCATGAAGTTACATGGGGTGCGAACCCTTGTGCCAGTGGAGGGGGGTGGCTTATATAGAGTGCGCCAGGACCCCAGCCAGCCCATGTTACAAGGGGTTCAATGTACATTAAGGTGAGGCATTACTGGTAACGCCAGCAATGAAGATATGTAAATGATCATTAAGACTACAGAGTGAACGCCTGACCGTTGCCATCCTTAGTGACTGTAGATCTTCTGTACTCCAAGTGGTTTCTGGTATAGTCGAATGCTTATATCCTGGTCGAATGGAATTGGGTTATCCGAGTGGAATTGTTGGTCGAGTGGGTTGCACTCTGAGGTGATTTCAGTCGGTAGATGTTGTTGTTCTTTGAATGTCTTTGACTATAGGGTAGTGTCCTTGGGAAGGGTGTCTATGTCAGGCCTATTACCCTACCCTAGGTACATGTCATTGTCATTAGCCCCCGAATGGATTGAGGTCTGAGTGGAGAACAAGTTAGAGATGGTTCCGATCCGATTCTTATGCTTCAGAGGCATTTTACTTGAGTCGGCGAACCATGTTGAACCTTTAACTTCATTTTCAGTCGCCTTGATCCATTCAAAGTTTGTCCAGTGAACTTTCACTGATGTGCTTCGACTGTTGGAATGGTAGGAAATCTTTGGCGCGATTGGTTGCGCTGTCATTCCCGGATCTTACGGGATTCGAAATTTGGAGAGGCGCGCGAGACGGGGGGCACCGCAGTAAATGGAACGGATTAGGCAAGGGCGCCTCGATTCTTGCGCCGCCTTTTTCGCCACGTACCGAGCGCGCGACTGTTGTGGGATTTGACAGGATTGCTTGGGCCCACGCGTCAGCCACTCAGAAGTGAGCCCATAAAAGGCGTTGAGGCCAATGCGTTTGCATAGTGTTCCTTATTCCCCTTCTTCTTCCTCTGCTTCTCCACTGTGCCCTTCTCCGCTCTCGATGCCGCCGCTCCGCCCGTGAGCAACCCGCGGTGATGGGGAAGGACAAGACGGCGGCCCTGGAGCGCGCCAAGAAGGCGACGACAACGGAAAATTCGAAGGGCAAGAAGACGAGTCGCGGGTCATCATCAAGGTCCGGACTTTCGCCCGACTGGATTCAGGGGGACTAGATCCGGTCCACAATCCGGCAAGAAGATCTGGATGATCTGGCTGCGGGGGGCTTGATTGGTCCTAGATCTGGGAGGCTACCGGGGAACAAACTCGAGCCGCAGCCGCATGAGGGTGAGTGCGTCCTCCTCACCACTCACGTCGACCGCGGCTTCTCCTTGCCTCCCCATCCTTTTTTCCGAGGTTTCTTGAACTTTTTTGGAGCCCAACTGCACCATTTTTCTCCCAACACAATCACATATCTTGCCGCGTATGTCTCTTTGTGCGAAAACTTCTTGGGTTGTTGACCGCACTAGGGTCTTTTCAAGCACATTTTTACCTGCCGCTCTCAGTTTGTGAAGAAGGCCAGTCCGACTGACGATAAGACCCGAGTGAACCAATTGTGTGGGGGTTTAGGGATCCAGACAAGAGGTAGGAGTGCTTTTCCTGCAATGACCCTTCTTGACTCAGTTAGGGGATGGCAGTCGAGTTGGTTTTACTGCAAGGATGTTCCGACTCCTGGTCAGTCGACCGGTCTTCCTCCCTTCACCATGGATCAAGTCCACCAACCCCCTTCATTGCTCGTGACCCCGGAGGAGAAGGTTGAAGTGTTGATGTTAGTCGACCGGGTAGTTCAGCTAGTCTGTGATGGCGTGACTGGTATGGACTTGTTGGAGGTGTTTCTCAGTCGGTGCATCCAGCCTCTCCAGGCACGCGACCATCCGATGTGGATGTACTCAGTCTCAAACGACACCGCTCGGATCCACCCGGAGGAGGTCGACGAGAAGACGGTGGCGCAGTGGCTGCAGAGCATCACTGGAAACAAGGACAACCCCAGGGGGTCTAGAAGAGTTGCGCCATTCGACTCCGAACATGAACCGGACAATGTCTGACATTTGTTACCGAGTGTCTTTTAATTCTGACTTGCAATAATCCTAGAATTTGATTGATGTTTGTTTGACTCTATCTCTTGTAGATATACACTGAAATGTACTCAATGCCGAACGGATATCTGGCCCAGGAAGGAGAAGCGAGCGCGGACGAAAGCACTCAGTGGCAATCTGGGGACTCGAACGAAGAGGAGAGCGATGACTCAAGCAGTAGTGAAGAAGTCGAGTTGCCGCCCCGCTCTGAAAGATGTTCCAAGAAGACCCACGATCCAGTAGGTGGACGGGGCAAAGCAATTGCGTCAAGTACGCAAGCCTCAAAGCGCACTCAGACATCCACTCTTGATCCGACTGAGAAGGCTCTAAAGCAGCCCAAAGTTGCGCCTGCAAAGCCTCGGAAGGCCCTGCCTAAAATCAAGGTGGATGTTCCCGTGGCTTCTGTGCAAGTATTTTACCTTTTCTCTTTGCTCTTGTGTTGTTTGGAAACTTCTGTACTACAGTCGACTCATTCTTCAACTTGACCGAGTGAGTCCTGAAACTTGTAGTGCTGCTACTTCTGGGACTTCCATTTACAAGGATGAAGGTGATGAGGGGATTGAAGGTGCGGTCACTTCCAAAGCAGGTACGACTCCTGCCACCTTGCCTTCATTTTGTCAATTGATTTATCTATCGACTGAACTCTTGTGGTCGAGTCTTTTGCAGCGCCGCAGAATGTTATTGAACTTCCAGATGACGATGAAGATATGCCCCGGAGGCCTATAGGAAGGAGGGGCAGGACCTCAGGCAGGGGAGTGCCAGTCGGCAAGGCACCCCAGTCGACACCAGTGCCAGAACCGGCGACCCAGCAGTCTGGAGACCTTAACCGGGCCTCTGTTACTTTTACCGATCCTGTGTCGACTAAACGTCCTTCTGCATCGACTGCTCAAGTCCCTGTTTCGTCCATGCAACTCCATGCTTCGGACCCTCTGGCTGACTCGTCTGTTCCTTCACTCTTCATCGCTCATCATGTCCCAGAGGACCAGGTGAGTGCCGCCAAGGAAGCCATACACTAGGCAGGCCTTATGATGGAGCAGATGAAGGTGGTGCATGAGGCCAGTCAAGCTGCTTATGACGCCGGCTCAGCACTCCAGACCAACGTCCAGGTTAGCTGATTTCCGACTGATCTTTTAGCTTGAACTTGTTCTGTTAGGATATGCTACCCGAAAAACTTTAATGTTCATCTACTGTCGGTCTACATCCATACACCCAGTGGGTGTTTCAATTTTTGCTGAGTAAATTTTCCAGTTGAGTCGACTAGATTGTGTATAGTGTATCCTTGGACTAGTGGGGGCACGCAGAGTGCACCCACTGGGTGTAGTCCCCGAGGTGTCGTCGAATGTTTGATTCGGCGAGGGTCTTGAAGAAAATGACTCTGGATAGTTCTTACGCTCGGTCTGGATGGACCATGTCGAGTGGAATTGGAACCAGTGGGGCACGCAGAGTGCACCCACTGGGTGTAGTCCCCGAGACCGCAGTCGACCGCGGGCAGTCGGCTGTGGTCTGAGAATAACTCTTTTTTTTTTCTCGACTGGACGGACCAAGTCGGTTGAAATGCCAAATCAGTGGGGGCACGCTAAGTGCACCCACTGGGTGTAGTCCCCGGGACTACTGTTGAATGTTTGATTCGGCAGTAGCCTTAGTGCTCTTTTTGTCACAGTGAGTTGAACTTATACTTTATCGCTTGGGAGCAACCAATCTTTGTTCCTGTCGACTAACTGTCCGCTGTCTACAGAAATCTTGTGAGCTCGGGGCCCTGTTTTCTGACTTGGAGAAGAAGCAAATCCAGCTCAATCTTGACCTGGAATTGGCCAAGGAGAACTTGCAGAAGGCTCAGAATGAAACTGCTGGTATGGGAGGTAAAAAACTTGCTGACTGTCTTCCTTGACATCTTTTTCTTTCTTCCTTCTGACCCGAATGTTTTTTCCTTTAGAAAAAATGAGGCGGGATCTAGAGAAGAAAGACCTTGACCTTGCAGCCGCACAAAAAATGGCGCAAGAGAAAACAGCACTTGTCGATAAGAAGCTAGCTTCGGTCGGCAAGTTAGAAGAAGAAAACGCCAAGCTGAAGACTGCTCTTAACGAAGCCAACAAGGAGGTGACTCGACTGAAGAAAGACAAGGGGGCTTTAACTGACAAAGTTGAAGATCTCACTCGGAAGAGGAATGAGCTGGAAGTTTATCTAGGAGGACTCACCAAGAAACTGTTCCTTATGCTTGAAGGTATTTTTCCTTGTCCGACTGTTTTTCTTTTGTCGACTCATCATATGGCTGTCGACTCACCATTTCTCTGTGTGTGTGCAGAATTCTGTCAAAACTTCGAGGAAGAGACTGGGCGAATTGAGACGAGCTTGGATCCCATCAACTCCCCTGTTAAGGATGAAGCTGCCATGAACGTGCTCCGACTGGAATCTCGACTTGCCAGCGCCATGGAATACCTCGCACGACTGAAGGTGGTGGTGTCACGGATTGACACGGCACTCTGGCCAAGGGTGACATTCCAAAATGACCTCGAGTCTCTGATGACTCTAAGGAGATTCCTGGTCGAGTGCAGGAGTGGAAGAAGTCATCCGCCCGATGTGGAGCTGATGTGGCTCTGTCTCTGGTTCGCGTCCACTGCAAAGAGGCCAAGGAAGAGAAGCTAGCAGCGCTCAAAGTTGCCAACACTAAGAAGCTTCACTTCGAGTCCTTCATGGAGACCTTCCTCGAAGCATCCACTCACATTGCAGACGGAATTGGCTTGGACGAGTTCGTCGAGCCTGCCAGCCCACCCCCTGCGGAGTAAACAAACTTTATGCCTTGCTTAAATTTGCCTCGGAATGCCGAGTGATTTTGTAACCGTTAAACTCCTTCGGGCTTGATGCCCGAGCACTATTATCTGCGATTCTGAACCTCGCCGGATTTATCTAAACTTGGTTTTTCTTTGAATATGCTTGTCTTCGTCTTTGCTGCTTTTGAATCTCTTGACTTCAAGTGACACTTGATTCTTCACTCGGAATTGCCATTGATCTTGTGACACAGCACTGACGAAAGGGTTGTGGGCATGAGCATTAAGCGCTGCACACGACCTGTACCTCGTCATCCTTGCGGATCAGGATGGAGCGCACGTTATACTTGTGACGCAGCTCCATCGAGTGGGTCATCGACAAGAGCACTAGGTGTTGTGCATGACCTGCACCTCGTCGTCCTTGCGGATCAGGATGGAGCGCACGTTATACTTGTGACGCAGCTCCGTCGAGTGGGTCATGGACAAGAGCACTAGGTGCTGTGCACGACCTGCACCTCGTCGTCCTTGCGGATCAGGATGGAGCGCATGTTGTACTTGTGGCGCAGCTCCGTCGAGTGGGTCATGGGCGAAAGCACTAGGTGCTGCACACGACCTGCACCTCGTCGTCCTTGCGGATCGAGATGGAGCGTACATTGTATTTGTGACTCGGTCACTAGGACCGGTTTTGAACTTAGGCGAGTTCGGGACTGCAGTTAAGCCTCCGAGTGAGAGGGTTGCTCTTCACTCGGTAGGATTTTTTGAAACTTAGGCGAGTATAGGACTGCAGCTAAGCCTCCAAGTGAGAGGGTTGCTCTTCACTCGGAAGGATTTTTTAAAACTTAGGCGAGTACAGGACTGCAGCTAAGCCTCCGAGTGAGAGGGTTGCTCTTCACTCGGTAGGATTTTCGAAACTTAGGCGAGTACGGGGCTGTAGCTAAGCCCCAGAGTGAGAGGGTTGCTCTTCACTCGGTAGGATTTTTGAAACTTCGGCGAGTACAGGACTGCAGCTAAGCCTCCGAGTGAGAGGGTTGCTCTTCACTCGGTAGGATTTTTGAAACTTAGGTGAGTACGGGACTGCAGCTAAGCCCCCGAGTGGGAGGATCGCTCATCACTCGGTAGGATTTTTAAAACTTAGGCGAGTACAAGACTGCAGCTAAGCCCCCGAGTGGGAGGGTCGCTCTTCACTCGGTAGGATTTTTAAAACTTAGGCGAGTACAGGACTGCAGCTAAGCCCCCGAGTGAGAGGGTTGCTCTTCACTCGGTAGGATTTTTAAAACTTAGGCGAGTACAGGACCGCAGCTAAGCCCCCGAGTGGGAGGGTTGCTCTTCACTCGGTAGGATTTTTGAAACTTAGGCGAATTAGGTTCGTGGCTAAGCTACCCACTGGGGGATTTGAACATATAACTTGACAGGATAACAATTATTAAGGTACTACAAAAATCTTGTCTTTGATAAGCAAACTGAACGATTCTTATTACAACTCGTCGACTCGAGTGTTTAAGTGTAAAAATGGCGGGGCAGATCCGCATTCCAAGCGCGTGGCTCATCTTTCTTGTGTTCCACATTGTAGAGGTGATATGCTCCATTGTGGAGCACCTTGGTGATGATGAAGGGACCTTCCCAAGTACGAGCAAGCTTGTGAGGCCATTGCTGATCCACTCGGAGCACCAGGTCTCCTTCCTGAAATGCTTGACCTCTCATGTTTCTGGCATGGAATCGACGGAGGTCTTGCTGCTAAATGGTCGATCGGATCAAGGCCATCTCTCTTTCTTCTTCTAGAAGGTCAACAGCATCTTGCCGAGCTTGTTCTGCTTCAGCTTCTAAGAAAAGTTCTACTCGAGGAGCGTTGTGAAGCAAATCACTCGGCAGCACGGCTTCAGCCCCATAGACCATGAAGAAAGGAGTCCGACCAGTCGACCGATTTGGTGTTGTTCTCAATCCCCAAAGGACTGGTGGTAACTCGTCTACCCAAGCGCCGGCTGCATGCTTGAGGTCACGCATCAACCAGGGTTTCAGCCCTTGGAGGATCAAACCATTTGCTCTCTCTGCCTACCCATTTGACTGCGGATGCGCGCCGGATGCGTAGTCGACCCGAGTTCCTTGGGAGGCGCAGAATGCTCTAAACTCATCAGAATCAAAGTTGGAGCCATTTTCTGTGATAATACTGTGAGGGACTCCATATCTGAACGTTAGTTCTCTGATGAAACTGATGGCAGTGCTTGAGTCGAGATTCTTGATAGGCTTGGCTTCGACCCATTTGGTAAACTTGTCGACTGCTACAGGCAAATGTGTGAAACCACTTCTGCCGGTCCTCAGGGGTCCAACCAAATCCAGTCCCCAAACAGCAAATGGCCAGACGAGTGGAATGGTCTTCAAGGCTGATGCAGGCTTGTGGGTCATGTTGGAGTAGAACTGACAGCCTTCACACTTGTCAACTATTTCTTTTGCCATCTCGTTTGCTCGTGGACAATAGAATCCCGCTCGGTATGCTTTGGCTATGATGGTCCGAGAGGACGCATGGTAACCACAGGTCCCCGAGTGGATATCATTGAGGATCAATCGACCTTCTTCTGGCGTGATGCATCGTTGAGCAACTCCAGTAACACTCTCTCTGTAAAGCCGTCCACCTATCACGGTGAAGGCTTTGGATCGACGGACAATCTGACGGGCCTCATCTTCAGCTTCTAGAAGCTCTTTTCTGAGTAGGTAAGCAATATATGGCACCGTCCAATCAGGGGTGATGACCAAAACCTCCATGATCAGGTCGACCACGGCTGGGATTTTGACTTCAGTCGGATCAGTAGAACTTTTCGGTTGCGGGGGCTCTTCTGTGAAAGGGTCTTCTTGAACTGACGGGGTGTGAAGATGCTCCAAGAACACATTGCTGGGGATGGGCTCCCGCTTGGAACCTATCTTCGCCAAGTCATCAGCTGCTTGATTCTTGAGTCGGGGTATGTGGTGGAGTTCTAAACCTTCAAACCTCTTTTCCAACTTTCTCACTGCATTGCAATAGCCAGTCATAGCTGGGCTCCTGATGTCCCACTCCTTCATCACTTGATTGACCACTAAATCTGAGTCGCCATAAACCATTAGGCGATGGACGCCGAGTGAAGTGGCATACGCAACCCATACAGAAGTGCCTCATATTCAGCTTCATTGTTGGAGGAATCAAAGTGAATCTGGAGAACATAACTGAGTTTATCGCCTCGCGGGGATACCAGGATTACACCAGCACCAGTACCATTCAACATCTTGGACCCATCAAAGAACATAGTCCAATGTTCCGAGTGAATCTGAGTCGGTTGTTGCTGCTCTCTCCACTCGGCGAGGAAATCTGCTATTGCTTGGGACTTGATTGCCTTCTTTGCCTCAAACTTGATATCCAAAGGAAGGAGTTCAATCGCCCACTTTGCCACTCGACCAATTGCGTCTCTGTTGTTTAGAATTTCTGACAATGGAGCATCACTGACGACTGAAACCGAGTGATCTGAAAAGTAATGTCCAACTTTCTTTGTAGTCAAATAAATTCCATAAACAAGCTTCTGATAATGCAGATATCTCTGCTTGGACAGAGTTAAGACTTCAGAAATATAGTACACTGGGCGCTGAACTTTGTAGGCTTTGCCTTCTTCTTCCCGCTCGACCGTGAGCACTGTACTGACAACTTGTCCACTGGCTGCAATATAAAGCAGTAAAGGCTCTTTGCTGATTGGGGCAACAAGCACCGGCTGGGTGGAAAGCAGGGCTTTGAGCTCTGCAAACGCCGCGTCAGCTTCAGGAGTCCACTCGAACTTGTCAGATTTCTTCATCAGTCGGTAAAGAGGCAATGCCTTTTCACCGAGACGAGAAATGAATCGGCTCAATGCAGCCAAGCAACCAGTAAGCTTCTGAACATCATGCACACGCACGGGGCGTTTCATTCGGAGGATGGCACCAACTTTTTCTGGGTTTGCATCGATCCCTCACTCGAAAACGAGGAAACCGAGTAACTTTCCACCTGGGACTCCAAATGTGCACTTCGACGGGTTAAGCTTGATATCATAGCTTCTCAAATTGGCAAAGGTTTCAGCAAGGTCAGTCAGTAGGTCGGAACCTTTACGTGACTTGACCACGATGTCATCCATGTATGCTTCCACATTCCGACTGATTTGAGTGAGCAGGCACTTCTGAATCATGCGCATGAATGTGGCACCAGCATTCTTGAGACCAAAAGGCATGGTAACATAGCAAAAGCACCCGAAAGGGGTGATAAAAGCTGTTTTTATTTTGTCGGGTCTATACAGTCGGATCTAATGATACCCGGAATAAGCGTCCAAAAAGGACAAACGCTCGCATCCCGCAGTCGAGTCGACAATTTGGTTGATGCGGGGCAGAGGAAAATGATCTTTCGGGCAGGCCCGATTGATATGCTTGAAGTCAATGGACATGCGAAGTGAATCATGTTTCTTGGGGACCATGACAACATTGGCGAGCCACTCAGAGTGGTATATCTCGCGGATGAACTCAGCTGCTAGAAGTCGAGCCACCTCTTCACCAATTGCCTTTCTCTTCTCCACGGCGGACCGTCGGAGATGCTCTTTGATAGGTTACTTTCGGGTCGACTCGCAAACGGTGCTCAGCCAGTTCCCTGGGTACACCCGACATGTGAGAAGGCTTCCATGCAAAGATGTCCCAGTTCTCACAGAGCAACTGGATGAGCGCTTCTTCCTACTTGCTGTCGAGTGATGTTGAAATGTGAGTCGGAGCAGCATTGGGATCGGTCGGGTGAATGTGAACTTGCTTTGTTTCACCAGACGACTGAAATGCAGATTCTGAAGCAGGCTTCTTGGCACGTAACAAATCACTCAGATCTGCGTTCTTCTGGTATTCTTGCATTTCCACTGCTACCATCTATTCATCGGCAATCTTTGAGCCCTTCTGGAGGCACTCTTCCGCTCTCTGCCGATTACCAGTGATCGTGATCATGCCCCTGGGACCAGGCATCTTCAGCTTGAGGTACACGTAACACGGTCGAGCCATGAAACAGGCATACGCAGGTCTACCCAGAATAGCATGATAAGCACCGTGAAAATTGACAACTTCAAATGCCAACTTTTCTTTGCGGTAATTCTTCGAATCACCGAAAACCACGTCAAGAGTAATCTGGCCGAGTGAATCGGCTTTGTTCCCAGGGATGACACCATGGAATCGCATATTGCTTTCACTAAGTTTGGACATCGGAATGCCCATCTCTCGGAGAGTCTCAGCATACAAAATGTTCAGGCCACTACCACCATCCATCAGAACCTTGGTCAGTCGAGTGCCTCCAACGACCGAGTCGACCACCAACGCTTGCCGCCCTTGGGTTGCAACGTGCGCTAGATGGTCGGACTGGTCGAATGTAATAGGAGTCTTCGACCACTTCAGATATGTTGTCATTACCGGGGCAACAATGTTTACTTCTCTGTTGATGACCTTCAGTTGACTTTTGCTCTCAACGTCAGCAAAAATCACCAAAGTGGCATTGACATTGGGGTAACCACCGTCTTCCTCTTTGTCTTCATCCTTATCAGATTCCTTCTCTTTCTCACTGGGCTGGCCCTCTTGGAATTGCTGGATAAGCAATCGACACTGTAGAGTGGTATGCTTGGGATAAATCAAGTTCCCCTCTTCATCCTTCTTGGTGTGTATATGACACGGCAAATCTAGCACATCATTACCTGCTTGATCTTTCACCTTCTTGGGGATCCAGGGTCCCTTAGGCTTTCCTTTGAATTTTCCTTGGGTCACAACTGCAGCTTCCCCGGGGCCCACTAGCTCGGCTTTGCGCTTCTGTTTTCGACTGGAATTACCTCCTCCGGTGTCCTGGGCTACTAGTTTGCTCTTGCCACTGCGTATTCGGTCCTCTTCCTCGCTGTTAGCATACCGAGTGGCTATTTCCATCATCCGGGTCAGGGTCATATCTCCTGTCCGATCGAATTTCAGGTTGAGCTCTTTGTACTGAACACCCTCCTTGAAGGCGCAAACTGCTTGGTGCTGAGACACATTTTCCACTGTGTGATGCAAAGTGGTCCACCTCTGGATGTAGTCTCTCAAGGTCTCATTCGGTTTCTGTACACAATGCTGCAACTCAGCCAGCCCTGCGGGACGTTTGCAAGTGCCTTCAAATGTTCTGACAAACACTCGGGCCAACTCTTCCCAACTGTATATACTGCCAGGGGCCAACTGATTCAGCCAAGCTCGGGACGAACCTTTCCAACATCAGGGGAAGATGCTTCATGGCCACCTCATCATTTCCACCACCAATCTGTATAGCCACTCAGTATCTTCCAGCCAAGTGTCAGGCTTGGCTCACCGGTGAACTTGCTCACTCCCGTTGCCAACCTAAAGTTGGGAGGGATCTCTGCAGCTCTGATAGCTCTGCTGAAACAGTCAGGTCCGGAGACGTGTACTCTATTGCCAGTCAGAAGATCTCCGCCAGCCCTTCTCTGTGTGCCAGTTTCTATCGACTAGACCTTGCACAAGAATTGACCTTGCATCGAATCCGGGCTCCCTTGGGTTGACTGGAACCCTCCGCTCGTCGCTATACGGGCGCCTATCATCACACTGTCGGGGCGCGTATGATCCGCCCCTCGGAGGGGGTGTAGGCACTCGACAGCGGTCATCACGGCCGAGTCGATGATCATACTGCTCATGATTCTGGCCCAGATACTGCTCTTGGCGGTGCCCACGTCCCTCACGCCGCAGAGGCGATCTTGGGCTGTGAGCCGACTGGACTATATCCTCCACCACAGACCTGCTGTGGATCCTGTTACGAGACTGAGAAACTGCTGTGTTCTGCTCGCCTGCTGCCCGGAGCAATGCTCGGATCTGCATCAGGCCTCTACCAGCCTCGGATTGGGACGGCTGGATCGACTCTGCTATACGGGCTGCAGCTGTGAGATTCTGAATCGGAGTGCGGTATACCTGAGGTTCAGGCGGGAACAGTTGTCGCTGTCGTTGGCTGGACTCAGGGATCTGCCGTCGAGCGCGTTCGTCGAGTGCCTGCTGAAGGTTCTCCAGTCGGGTGCGCTCAGCCAAAGTGGCCAGGCGCACAGCCTCCAAGGCCCGAGCCTTGGAGGTCTCTCCAATGATGGGAGTGTGGAGTGCCTCCATGTTGCGGCGGTGCAGTTCCTCCCTCTGCTATGAAGTGAGGGCTTCGGGATGGTATTCCTTGTGAACACGCGACGGATTGCCGCCGCCATCGCCGCCGTCGCCGCGACGGAAACCAGGCGGGCTGCATGGCGTGTCGACCATCAAGACTTCTGCCGCAGGGTCGTTGCCATCGCACTCGGACAGGGTCTCGACGGAGCGAGTCGACAGGCCGAAAAGCCTGTAGAGAGATTCATCGGGCTCAATTGCCGCGACTTGAGGGGTGGCCGACTGACGGGCCACCGCATGCTTTACCCACCGCTGAAGCCGCGCTCGACCAGATCGCTTGTGGGGACGAGCAGCGGGGAGCGACGATGTTGTGGGAACCGACCGATACTGAGTCGACGGCTGCCGCAGAAGAACGCCATGGACGCACGCGCGAAAATGCGTTGCCCCATGGACGGGGAGCGTCTCGACGTCGAGGGGGGCCTCCTGGAGCTAGGCGGAGTCGTCGGTGATGAAAATGAGTGCACCGAGACGGATCTCGCGGCCCTCAACCAAACCACCACCGGAAACCATGATGATGGAGATCGAGAAAATCGCAACCTCACCGGAAGTCGCTAGGACACCTGCCCCAAGGTGGGCGCCAACTGTCGTGGTTCTAAGTCTGACAGTAGAATAGGGGGTACGTAGGAGGAGGCAAGATCCTAGCTACGATGAGGTTGTGCACGCTAGATTTACGAGTTCAGGCCCTTCTCGGAGGAAGTAAAAGCCCTACGTCTTGGTGCCCGGAGGCGGTCGACTGGATTATGCGTGAAGTTAGAGGGGGTGCGAACCCTTGTGCCAGTGGAGGGGGTGGCTTATATAGAGTGCGCCAGGACCCCAGCCAGCCCACGTTACAAGGGGTTCAATGTACATTAAGGTGAGGCGTTACTGGTAACGCCACCAATAAAGATATATAAATGATCATTAAGACTACGGAGTGAACCCCTGACCATTGCCATCCTTAGTGACTATAGATCTTCTGTACTCCGAGTGGTTTCTGGTATAGTCGAATGATTATATCCCAGTCGAATGGAATTGGGTTATCCGAGTGGAATTGTTGGTCGAGTGGGTTGCACTCTGAGGTGTTTTCAGTCGGTAGATGCTGTTGTTCTTTGAATGTCTTTGATTGTAGGGCAGTGTCCTTGGGAAGGGTGTCTATGTCAGGCCTATTACCCTACCCTAGGTACATGTCATCATCAGCGGCAACCCTTGGCTCGTTGAAGGTAACCAGTTCTTCACCCTGTCTCAGAACAGCTTGAAGCAAAACTCTGATAGTCCGAAACACGCCGCTTTTGTAAAAATACATAAAATTAGGGATACTTAGATTCAGGTATGAAATTTAGAAACCAGTGTTTTAAATGCCTGCACGATCTTTGGGCTTAGTGATAGAGGTTTGCATACAGGGTGATGCCTAATCCACCGTTATTGGATTTAGTTAGCTTAGAAGTTTGGACCCAGATGCTAAGAGCTTCTTGCCTAGACGATTCGGGAGAAGACCCGATGAGCCACGAGGGAGCGACAAGCTCGGAAGGGGCGCCCTAGGGGGCGCCCCCATGCTTGTGGGCCCCTCGTGTCACCTCTTGACATAATTACGCCTCTATAAGTTCTCAAATATTCCCCTGACATCAGAGAGTCACTCGAAATACTTTTTCCACTGCCGCAAGTTTCTGTTCTCGAGAGATCCCATCTGGAGGCCTTCTCTGATACTCTGTCGGACGGGGAATCGACCATGGAGGGGCTCTACATCAACCTTGCTGCCCTTCTGATGATGTGTGAGTAGTTACCACAGGCCTACGGGTCCATAGATAGTAGCCACACTACAAAAAAATACACTTCCGTGATGATACGTGTTTGTCATAGTAGGTCACGTTTTCTGTCATGCATGTACATCCATGACGATTTTATGACAGAATCAAGATAGTCATACCTGTGCTATCCTAGAAGTGTTCCATGACATTACCAAAATTATCATCACGGAAGTGTCCACTTCCATGACGATCGCGCGTCATAGAAGTGCTTTCGTCAAGGGTGACCAACACGTGGCATCCACCGTAATGGGTCGTCGTTAAGCTATCAGGTTCCGGTTTGGATCCGATAACCCGTTAACAGCCCCGACCAATGGGGATTTTCCACGTAAAATTCTCATTCGCCAAATAATGCACATGTCAGCTAATCGTTGGGACAAATGTCATTCCTACAATGGACGGAAGATGCCTATGATATGTCGACATGTGGCACAACCCAACAGTGGCCCATTTTAGGTAAAAAGGCTGGCCCAGCTAAAGGCACACCATGTTTTTTCAAACACTAGTGGGCTGGCCCGTTAACAGCCTGCCATGTTTTGGGTCAATTTGAGGCCCATATCAGATCAAGCCCGTTCACAGCCTGCCGTGTTTTGGGCCAAATTACGGCCCATATCGGATCAGGCCCATTAACATGACACTGTTCTTTTGGGCCCATTCTAAGCCAGGTTTGTAATTCAGCCTGTTAAATGCCCGTTTACCAGTTTGGCCCGTTAGCGGCCCATGGTGCATCTGGAACGTTGTCGGCCCAGTTTAACTTTAGGCCATTTAACGGCCCATGCAGAAACTGGGCTATTTCTTGTCCGAAGTAACTTTAGGCCTCTTAACGGCCCGTAGTCTTCGTGGATAAATTTCAGCCCAACTGGCCTATTAATGGCCTGTGTAACAGTTGGGCCTAATTACAGCCCGCGTTGAATCCGGCATGCTTACAGCCCATCTGATAATGGCCCGTGACACTTTTGGGCCTATGGCCCGCGTGGATACCGGCCTGCTTAAAGCCCATAATTTTATTGGGCCAAACAGGCCCGAGATATATTTTGGCCTGTTAACTGCTCGTCCTATTTGGGCCAAACATGGTCCTTAGGCAGTTTCGGCCTGTATTGGTCCGTGATTTTTTCGGCTCAACGCTAGCCCAATCTAGGTTTTAGCCTGTTAAAAGCCCATGGTATTCTTTGGCCCAGCTGGCCAGAACTTTACTCGGCCTGTTAAAGGCGGGAAACTACTATAGGTTTAGACCTGCTAATGGCCCAAGATGATTATAGGCCCACGCTTTGGCCCATATGAGTAACGGGCCGGCCTGAAGACCGACAACACTGAGATCCACTGAACCTTCCGGCCTAAATTACAACATACTGACCAAGAATAAACCTAGACTATACAATAAAGAAATTACGGCATATTACATCCACTGGGAATCAAAGTTAGCTACCGGTGATAATAAAGCGTGACGTGACCGCAGATTACATACACTGGGCATCAAAGGTCGCCCCAGTGCATATAAACGCGTCGACAAAAGAATATACAAAACTAAGAGCACTTCAGAAGGCACTAGGCCCGGCCAGGACGGGCTCCGCAAGCAGCCAAACAAGCTGATGAGACCTCAGTTGTGTCAACCTTAGATGCTCCATCCCTAGCTTTATAGCACCATAGTGCGTAAGGCAGTCCTCTGAGATCTTCATTGCATCTTTGACTTTAAGTCGAAGCTGAGCTAAAGCAAGCCTTTCTGCTTTAAGTTGAGACTGAAGAAGTCAAACTGATTGAGGCAGCGACTGCACAGAGGTTGTCTCACAGCTGCTGGTGAGTAGCTTCAACTCACTGTCTTCATCAAGACAGGACCTTGGGGTCATCTCACTCTCTTCAAGATGGTTTGGCCAACTATCTTCCCTAAAGTTCTGCCTGGCATGAGAGATAGGACTCTGAAAGAGGAACAAGGAGACAGGTAACAGGTTTCACAATTATATAAGCAAATAAATGGATCTGTTCTGCATAAGGAACATGTTTTTACAACTACAATATAAAACTGGTAGTTGTTGCAAACATCCAATCGGATGTAAACAGCAAAGTAAACAACAGTGGAGGAAATGATTCATGTCCAAATCTATACTAGAACAAAGTTTCAAGGCTTGAGAAGGATGAACTTACATTACATGTTAACATGGGCTGGAAAAAGCCCTTCTCCATGTTGATGGAAGGATAATTCAATAAATTCCCCAAAGAAACTTCTTTATAAGTGTTGACATTACTCTATGTTTTGCAAAGAGTAAATATAGATCAAATAATATTGGAAGAAACAGAGGATAATGAAGCTCAGGTGCAGGCTGATGATACATAATCAAATAGCAATTAATTAAGTACATCATTACAAGGCAAAAGGTACTGACAAGAGGAATGCATACATCAACATGTGAAGTGGCATTGGCTTTATTCAACATTTTGGTAAGATTAAATGTAGATATGATAATTTGGAGAAAGTGGAGGGCAGGGCAGATAAGATGCAGAGTAATGCTAGACAATCAACTATCTCGCGATGCAAGTACTGTAATACCACCACCGTCCGTTATTACTTGTCGCTCAAATGGATGTATCTAGCACTATTAAGTTCTAAATACATCCAGTTGATCAACAATTAATTCGATAAAGAGGGAGTACATGACAACAGTTACTTACATGAGCAATCCAAAACTTCATAACCATTGTGTTAATTCTACATTTATCTAAGAGTAAATATAGATCTTATAATTTCAAGCAAAGGGAGGATAAAGAAGCAAATATTTACAGTGATGCTACATAATCGAATAGTAATGAGTGTAAGTATGCTGACAAAGGGCAAGAGGTACTGACAAGAGCAATGCAGTGCCCAGTATTGTTGTGAGATCCTATGATCCTTTGAGCAAGGAGATTCATCTGAAGTTAGTTTTCATACAAGAGAGAAGGTAAGGCACATGCAGAAGTTTAGGAGTTCAAATTTTGAATTGATATCATAGACAGTACCTGACGCTGGGCTCTCAGCAGTTCTAATAGGGGTTTGGCTAGTGGAGTAGGGGTAAAGTGTGGTACAGTTGGGCATGTGTTTTCTGTGGCTGCTGATCTATCTGATTTAACAGGTATCACTACCTTTTCCAAATACCTAGTTTGTACTCCCTGAGGATCGGCATTCACCCTCTTCCTTTTGGACATCTATTATGAAAGAACAACATTTGACTGGAAAAAATAGGACGACACATGGAATAGAACAGAAAATGGATAGGTATAGCATATACTCATATATGATGCTTAAACTAAGCAGATGGTGGTGTAACAAAGTAGAATTAATGCAAGAGGTCATATGCAAAATATGTGCGACCAATACAACCTTGCCAAGTTAGAGCAAGCACCTTGATGGGTGAATAAGATAGGTCATCCTCCACCATGCCAAGTTTGTTAGCTAGTTGATTGTTCCGCAATATTCCTCTCGTGTGCCCATTCTCATATTCATTTTGATAATGTTCAATACCTGACATGCATGAAAAACATAAAAACAAGTGAGATTATCTTTGTAATGCAGAAGTGATTCTAATCCAATACTTCCTCCCTCTAAACCCCTTTGTGCTATCTCTGCAATTCTTCTGAGAGATGCCATGCATGCTGTAATTTGGTGTGTGCATTAATATAATGTGGCCTACTACTCAAAATATGAGAGTCCAGAAGTGATGATACTTCATAGATGACAGCTTCAACATATAGTAAAGAAGAACAAGTCGACTTGACCTGAGAGATTCAAAATATACTAAGGGAGAACAACTCGACCTGACCAGTCGACCGCAAATGTATCTGCTACTCTTCCCAACAAGGAACATACTTATTAAACAAGAGCAGAAGAGCAAGCAGATTGAAGATATTACAAGTCTTTCTATACAATGTCTGTTGCCCACCCATGATGAACCAGAGCGCACAGAGAAATACTATTCCTTCCGGTCTCTCCATATGTGGCTCACATGCATTTCGAAACTAAAGTAGGAACATTTAGCTGACCAATTAAACATCTCTCAGTTTTACTAATATCATCATAATATCAAATTTGAATTTGTACAACTAAGCTTGTTTAGCTCGATGGGTGGAGCAGTGCTATTACGACACAAACCACGTAGGCTGATCGCGGTCATCATAAAATGGGGAAACCGTAAGCATGATGAGTATAGTGTTGACCGTGGCAGTGGGATGGCAGATCTAAAGCTGCAAACCGCGCAAAGGGTAGTTAGCAACCGATATTTTCTTTGAAATAACAACTAAGATTTGGTATGGACAAGAAAGTACAGTCAACAAGTGACAAAGAAATACAATTCTGTTGTCTCTCAATATGTCGCGACATGCATTTGGAAACTCAAGTGGGATCTTTAGCTAACCAATTAAATGTGTTTGTTAACTAATATCAGTATCATATCACAATCATATTTGAACAACTAAGCTTTGGAATTTTGAGTGTTGTGTTGTTTAGCTTGAAGGGTGGAGTAATGCTAGTATGACACAAAGCACCTACGCAGATCATAGTAGAGTAGATAAAAGGGGAAAACCCTAAGCATCAAGAGTAAAATCAGGAAAGTGGAACTAGCTGGACCAGTGGGTGGCGCACATGCTTTTCGAAACGAATATAGGAACATTAGGTGACCAATTGAACGTTCTCTGTTTTAGTAATATGAGCATGATATCAGATTCGTATTTCAACACCTAAGCTTTGGAATTATGAGTGGCATGTTGTTTCGCTTGATGGGTTGAGGTCTTCAGGAGCAGTGCTAGCACGACACGAAGCACCTAAGATGATGGTAGTGAATATAAAGGGGGGAAACCATAAGCTTTATGAGTATACTGACCGTGCCATGGCGGATCTGAAGGTGCAAACCGGACAAAGCTACTTCGCAACCAATGTTTGCTTTCAACTAGCCACTACGATTTGGTACGGACAAGAAAAGTACAGTAAACAATTTACGATCTATTTTCCGGGTGAGATCAATAACTTAAGCACATATGGAAGAGTACCACCTCTCTTGCAACGCCGTGTAGGCCCCTGCTGATACGTTGAGGGTGCTACGGGTGTGATGGCCATCGGCGGCGTGGAAGAAGACTTTAGACGGCAGACGGCCGGGTTGGGGGATAAATCCTGTTGCCATGGACGAGGCGGTCGTAGGAGCGACAACGGCAAGGTGGACGACGGCGCCGATGAAGCAAGAGGACGCGATGAAAGGATCCTGGTCCGGCGCCGTGGATGAAAGACGTCCATCTCTTGAAGTGGACGACGGGGTAGGGGTAGCGGCTCCGTCAAGGTGGAGGATGGGGTGGCGGACGAAGGAGGCTGGCCGCAGTGGGGAGGTTTTTGTGGTGCCGACGGTGTATGAATAGGGAAATGGAGGGGAGGGGGATCTCAAACTTTGGGACGCGCTTGTCTGAAATGTGGGAAAGTTACGAACTTATCCCCCATTTAAAATTTCAGACATCACGTCGGTTGGGGATAGGACGGTAATCTCGCATCTCCCAAATATTTGCCGGTAGCGATTTCGGGCAAGGAGAGGGTGTTTTGCCACCCATGGTTGGCGCCCATGATGTATGAATAGGGCTGACAGGTAGGGCGGTTGTGTCACGTCTGAGGGGAGTTACACATCTGCCCCTATTTAAAATATTTGCCTACAACAATTTCAGACGAGGAGAGTTTGTTTTGCCGCCCACCGTGTATGAATGGGGAAATGGAGGGAGAGACACATGTCTTTCAGACGAGCTTGAATCAAATGTGTTTTGCCGCCCACGTTTGGCGCCCACCGTGTCTGAATGGGCTCAGAGGTGGTCGTGTCATGTCTGATTGAAGTTACTAGTCTACCCCTATCAACAGCAGTGTAAATCCGGTCGATTAGGATGCCAAGTGTCAGGGGTAGACAGTAATTTCCATCTGGAAAACACTTGCTTCGGGCAGCCCACAAATGATAGTGGGTGTTTAGCTGCTTCGTTCAAAACTTGGCAGAATTAGCATTCACGTTTACCCTAGGCCCTGCAACTAAATTCAAATCCAATTCGTATACGATTACGAATATCCATAGATAATTCTACGTTTTGTTATTTATTTCTTCGAAACCATGACAAAGATTTATTCCACCTTTATATATGATTATGATTTAGAAATGCTGTGATCTTCGAATTCAGTAGGTTGGATACACTTTGAGTCAAACAGTTATTTCATCAATACAATATGCTCACACGAAAAACAGTTCACCGTATGTCAATCATACAAGTACTGAGGATTACCTTGCCTAAAAAATTCGGATCATTACAACACATGGACGACATAGGGAGTCTTACAACATAATCCATTCAGATACATGACACAACATGCAAGTACAATAATCTAATGACAATTTCAACTGGTATCTAAAGAAGAACTGGGATTACCCTAGGCTTCAGATAGCAGAAACAGCAGGACCTCCTCCGTCTTCAAATGCAACATTCTTACTTCCTCCAATTCTTGGGTTGCTTGCATAATGCGTGCAGCTAATTGCATAATTTCCAGCCTCAAGATCAAGATTACCTCATTCATGGAAGCCACACCATCTCTTTCTGCCTCTAGTAGAGCCTCAAGAATAATAGTATATGTGCTTAGACTACTCTCCGGCGGTGTTGCCTCTGAACTGCTACCATCTGGTAACATGGATGGCGCACTGCTTCCACAAATAGATTCTGGGGTTGTACATTGTGTCCTAGTGTGAACGGCATCCTGAAAGGTTTCCGCTGGACATAAGTAAGAGATATTTATCGCATGATCCAGGCAGTAAGCTTACATGGTAAACGACATACGAATTATTGCCGAGCATGGCAAGCTATATTTAAATGGTTCGAAGCAGCATCAGCCAAAAAGAAATTAAAATGATAAGATGAAACTAGGGATGTAAGTGGCAAATAAACGACATGTGCCAGTCCGATCTAGTTAGTTTTGCTAGCTCCTAGTTCATCTATACCAATATAAAAAAACCAAAGGGGCAGATCCAAACCATCTCGACCGTCAAATCATGTGATCTAGCGGTTCAAATCGCTCCAATGTTGAGCACCAAACACGTTTAATACTCTAATTACCCACCACTACCATTGGTTATAAACACGTTTTGACTCAATGCTATCCCATGTAATCTGACATGTAATTAATATCTTACCATTCCCGTGAAAAAAGTAATTAATATCTTACCAAATATCAATGTGCAACAGATATATCTTACCTAATATAACGTGCAACTAATATCCTACCTAATATAAATGTGCATTGCACGTACATTATTACTAGTTTTCCTCAAAAAACAAAAACTCTTTTGAACTATCATACCACTAGTGGACTTTAATCGGGATTAAACGGGACCCAGTTGACATCCCTAGTTGAAAGGGAGTGTACCACCGCTATATTTAAGTTGCCAAGGCATTTAAGCAGTTGAAATAATCTGAGAAAGCACTTAACAGTGTGGCCTCATATAAACTACGAAGACAGTCTTGTGATGAAGTTCATAGGAAAAGTTAAGGACTCAAATGAACTAGGCATGCATTTCTTTACGATAGTACAATAGGAAATGCTGACATATTGGCCAACTCAGGTATAGCCTAACAAGTAACAAACAAGCATTCGAATCAAGCAATACAACAAAGCAGACAACTGAACTAGTTGTAATTCTGTAGGATTACAGGTTGAGGGCACAAGCCAAGAAAGCAACCCACATACATTACATTTCACATGTACTAAAACACACTGGCTTACCATATGTTGTTGTGAAGCCTCACTGCTATTGCAATGTTCTTTGAAGATATCGTCAGCATCCCGTGGTTGCAAATCTAGTTGTTGTAGTTTATTCTGCACCCTCTGTTTATGTAAAATTAATTTTAATCGCATGCACTGGTTTGAATTGATCATCAGTGGTTCATCTAAACTAATGAAAGAAGGGTGTGTGCTTACACGACAATGTATGTGCTTCACTCTATTTTTATGCTTGTTCGAGGTGCCAGCCCTAAAAGAACAAATATTTTGCTTGATGAGGTTGGCAGCTCCATAATTAATAGAAGCATAAAATTAGTCATGCAACTTGGGAAGATCAAGAACACACAAAAAAGTAATGAACAATGGCTCAGAGCAGTGATGTAATAGCTAGCATCAGAAAATGTAGGGTAAAACGAACAAAAAGCAGCGGAACCACATGCTAGTTTGCTTATGTGTAATTAAGCATACAGAACATGAAGCAGTCTGATGGAACCAACAAGTGGCATCAGAACAACACCATTATCATAAATATAGCATGCAAGAAGTAAAATAGTAGGCAGTGATATCTAGGAAGTACAGTAATACTTAGGACAAAACTAAAGCATTGTAACTATATGTGCACTGGTTTGTAATTTAGCACATGTAACATGTTCACTACCAGAAGTATGGCCCTACAGGTGCAAGCAGAATAACGCGTCTGATGAAAAATTGAATGATGCCCTGAAGAAATTCAAAGGTGCGGTGCTTATGCTAAGAAAGTGAACGTAGGCGCCGGCCGTTGGATAATAGTACCTGATTCTCGGCGGCGTATGGGTGTCGTTGTCATACTTGATAGCTAAGGATCATCGATGGTGCTCGTGCTGCAATTGAGTTTGGGTCGGCTGTCGCCGTTGCTGAAGCGGCTCCGGTGCTTCGGTTGCGGCGCCTGTCGACATACAAGAAAGCTCATCTATGGTAAGTGAATAGTTCCACGATAAAGAAGAGAAAAACCGAAGGAGTACAAATCAAAATACCTGATGAGGCCGCAACGTCAGTAAAGCAGGGCCGATGGAGTTGAATATGGCGTCCGTGGAGCGGGTCCGGTGCAGTGGACAAAGGCGTCGGCGGGCACAGTGTACAGTGCTTTCGGTGAGGCGGATCTGTTACAACGGATGAGGGCTTGTATGAAGGGCCAACGATGGGGCGGACGAGGGAGTCAGTGAAGGGCCTACACTGTGGTGGACGAGGGCGCCGGTTAAGCAGATCCGGTGCGGTGGACCATGATGGCGGTCAAGGAGATCTAGAGCAGTGGACAAGCCAGTCGCTAAAGCGGCTCCGGTGAAGTGGTGAGTTGGCAGTTGGGGGTTCCAAGGTGCGGAAGGTAGATCTGCTGGGGTGTGAGGTCCACCGCTGCGGCGGAGGACTAGATTCGGCGGCTTGCCGTGGTTGGGGGGTCAGGGAGGGGAAGGGGAGGGGTGAAGGAAATATGCCCTAGAGGCAATAATAAAGTTGTTATTTATATTTCCTTATAACATGATAAATGTTTATTATTCATGCTAGAATTGTATTAACCGGGAACTTAGTACATGTGTGAATACATAGACAAAATAGAGTGTCCCTAGTATGCCTCTACTTGACTAGCTCGTTAATCAAAGATGGTTAAGTTTCCTAACCATAGACATGTGTTGTCATTTGATGAACGGGATCACATCATTAGAGAATGATGTGATGGACAAGACCCATCCGTTAGCTTAGCATTATGATCGTTTAGTTTTATTGCTATTGCTTTCTTCATGACTTATACATTTTCCTCTGACTATGAGATTATGCAACTCTCGAATACCGGAGGAACACCTTGTGTGCTATCAAACGTCACAACGTAACTGGGTGATTATAAAGATGCTCTACAGGTGTCTACGATGGTGTTTATTGAGTTGGCATAGATCGAGATTAGGATTTGTCACTTCGAGTATCGAAGAGGTATCTCTGGGCCCTCTCGGTAATGCACATCACTATAAGCCTTGCAAGCAATGTGACTAATGAGTTAGTTGCGGGATGATGCATTACGGAACGAGTAAAGAGAGTTGCCGGTAACGAGATTGAACTAGGTATGATGATACCGACGATCGAATCTCGGGCAAGTAACATACCGATGACAAAGGAAATAACGTATGTTGTTATGCGGTTTGACCGATAAGGATCTTTGTAGAATACTAGTACAAATGCCCTTGCGTTGCACCGGGCGAAAAAACGCGCACAACTTGCTTTATGCGCCATTTTTTATATCCAAATTTAATAAACATCAATAATAAGGTTACACTTATTTTGTAGGATGAATGGACATGAAGAAGCAACTTAGCATTCTTTGTCTGATGGAAGAGTAGTTTTGAATGGAATAATTGTCCATCGGTTTTATTTTTTACTTTCCGAGAAAATGCGAAAATTCCTTATTTTTAATAAAATTCACAAAAATGGGGACACTTAAGGAAAGATAATGTTTTACAGAAATTGGAACATTTTTTTGAGGATATTTTTTGAACAGATGTCTTTTTTTATGGAAATTTTGATTATTTTAAGTTTTTTTACATTTTAAAATGAAAATATTTTCCTAGAAAAATTGGAACTTTTTTGGGGAATTTTGAACATTTTTATAAGTGTGAACATTTTTTTAAGTGTAAACATATGTAAAAAACTGTGAACATTTTTAAACTATTTTACTATGTCAAATTTTTCTACAGATAGTTGGTTGTCTGCTTGGGAAGAGTTTATTCTTTTTCTTAAAAAATATTGCTAGTAAACATACCCATGCATTGTAACGGAAAAAGAAAATATTACACGTATTTAACCCAATAACGACATCGCAACATATACATCATTGGCGTCGATGAGCGCAAATCCCCGAGAGCAGCGTTACTGAGATGGGCGGCATCTGAACATGCTATCTTGGTGGTACGTCCAGCTATAAGGATTTGCGCTAGTGGGTCCGTGGCAGGAAATACGTGTGGAAGAAATTGATGTCGACTGACGGTATACGAGGATGAACAGTGATGTACGCCAGCGCCCGGGCTCGTTTTTTTTGAAATGCATGTTACGCTTGACAAACCGAGCCATGGATCGGGTCCATCATGAGAACCTGACCCAAGGATCAGAAACGTAATCGCGCCGTCTGCTGCTGCGTAGCCGAGCCGAGTTTACAGAATATCTTTTTCCTTGCCTTATCCAGCGGACTGCTGCTGTTCCACACTCCATAGCCACTCCTTGTACGTACAGCTCCGTGGAAGAGGATTCCGACGAGGACGAGGTGAGGTCCGCCGCTTGGCACCGTAGCTGGCGGCCAGCCGGGAGCTGTCGCGGCTAGCGCTGCCCGCCTCTGGCTGGCTGCACCGCCAGGGGCCATGACCCGTCGCAGCTAGCGCCCCCCGCCTCCGGCGTGCTGCACTGCGTGGGGCAGTGGCCTTGACTGGAGGCAAGATGGGTTCCGTGCAAGCTAGCTCCGCCCGCTTCAGCCGCGCTGCGACGCGCGGGGCTGTATCCTTGGCCGGTGGGAAGACGGGGGCCGTCGCGGCTAGCTCCGCCCGCCTCGGGCGCGTCCAAGGCTGTGGCCGACCCGCTCCCTCATAGAAGGTGGAACCACAGCGCGTGCACCCAGTCGGCGGGCGCGGCCGTGGCTGGTGGCGAGATGCCGCGGGAGGTTGTTGGGTCACACTTGAAGAAGGCGTGAGCTCGATGCATCTCAACAGGAAAAGGTGATTCTAGTTGCTTGCTTCTATCTACTCTGTACTAGCTAACCAGCTCTCACTTATCCATGTATTGACATATGCACGTACTGAAATTGGAAGTATACGAGCTATCCAGCTTCATCTATACATCTTCTCTGCTTTTTAATCACACAAGTGTAGGTGAAATCACAAATTGGCGAAAAATCCTTTCAAATTTAGTGCCCAAGACCACATTTAACTGGAAAGCTAAACCGTGAAAAACTTACCAGCAACTAATCAATATCTTTCTTGACGGCAGAACAGTTCCACATCTAACATCAAAAGGAATAGTAAGGTGGATTACTACATCTCAAAGGGAAGTATTACATCTGAAGGTAATTGTTTTGTAGAGCAATCCTCAAAAGCAAAGTTTATATAGAGCTATTCAAAAGTGTTTCTCTTGTAGTCTTGTGCATGACTTGATTGGCTACCCAAGTCCTGAAAAAAGAAAGGAACGATTTTGTACAACAACAACAACAAAGCCTTTAGTCCCAAACAAGTTGGGGTAGGCTAGAGGTGAAACCCATAAGATCTCGCAACCAACTCATGGCTCTGGCACATGGATAGCAAGCTTCCACGCACCCCTGTCCATAGCTAGCTCTTTGGTGATACTCCAATCCTTCAGGTCTCTCTTAACGGACTCCTCCCACGTCAAATTCGGTCTACCCCACCCTCTCTTGACATTCTCCGCATGCTTTAGCCGTCCGCTATGCACTGGAGCTTCTGGAGGCCTGCGCTGAATATGCCCAAACCATCTCAGACGATGTTGGACAAGCTTCTCCTCAATTGGTGCTACCCCAACTCTATCTCGTATATCATCATTCCGGACTCGATCCTTCCTCGTGTGGACACACATCCATCTCAACATACGCATCTCCGCCACACCTAACTGTTGAACATGTCGCCTTTTAGTCGGCCAACACTCCGCGCCATACAACATTGCGGGTCGAACCGCCGTCCTATAGAACTTGCCTTTTAGCTTTTGTGGCACTCTCTTGTCACAGAGAATGCCAGAAGCTTGGCGCCACTTCATCCATCCGGCTTTGATTCGATGGTTCACATCTTCATCAATACCCCCATCCTCCTGCAACATTGACCCCAAATACCGAAAGGTGTCCTTCCGAGGTACCACCCGGCCATCAAGGCTAACCTCCTCCTCCTCACACCTAGTAGTACTGAAACCGCACATCATGTACTCGGTTTTAGTTCTACTAAGCCTAAGCCCTTTCGATTTCAAGGTTTGTCTCCATAACTCTAACTTCCTATTTACCCCCGTCCGACTATCGTCAACTAGCACCACATCATCTGCAAAGAGCATACACCATGGGATATCTCCTTGTATATCCCTTGTGACCTCATCCATCACCAATGCAAAAAGATAAGGGCTCAAAGCTGACCCCTGATGTAGTCCTATCTTAATCGGGAAGTCATCGGTGTCGACATCACTTGTTCGAACACTTGTCACAACATTATCGTACATGTCCTTGATGAGGGTAATGTACTTTACTGGGACTTTGTGTTTCTCCAAGGCCCACCACATGACATTCCGCGGTATCTTATCATAGGCCTTCTCCAAGTCAATGAACACCATATGCAAGTCCCTCTTTTGCTCCCTATATCTCTCCATAAGTTGTCGTACCAAGAAAATGGCTTCCATGGTCGACCTCCCAGGCATGAAACCAAACTGATTTTTGGTCACGCTTGTCATTCTTCTTAAGCGGTGCCCAATGACTCTCTCCCATAGCTTCATTGTATGGCTCATCAGCTTAATTCCACGGTAATTAGTACAACTCTGAACATCTCCCTTGTTCTTGAAGATTGGTACTAATATACTCCGTCTCCATTCTTCTGGCATCTTGTTTGCCCGAAAAATGAGGTTGAAAAGCTTGGTTAGCCATACTATCGCTATGTCCCCAAGACCTTTCCACACCTCAATGGGGATACAATCAGGGCCCATCGCCTTGCCTCCTTTCATCCTTTTTAAAGCCTCCTTCACCTCAGACTCCTGGATTCGCCGCACAAAACGCATGCTGGTCTCATCAAAGGAGTCGTCCAGTTCAATGGTAGAACTCTCATTCTCCCCATTGAACAGCTTGTCGAAGTACTCCCGCCATCTATGCTTAATCTCCTCGTCCTTCACCAAGAGTTGGCCTGCTCCGTCCTTGATGCATTTGACTTGGCCAATATCCCTCGTCTTCCTCTCTCGGATCTTGGCCATCTTATAGATGTCCCTTTCACCTTCCTTCGTGCCTAACCGTTGGTAGAGGTCCTCATATGCCCGACCCCTTGCTTCACCAACAGCTCGCTTTGCGGCCTTCTTCGCCATCTTGTACTTCTCTATGTTGTCTGCACTCCTATCCAGGTATAGGCGTCTGAAGCAATCTTTCTTCTCTTTAATCGCCTTCTGGACATCATCATTCCACCACCAGGTATCCTTATCTTTGCTTCTCCTTCCCTGGACACTCCAAACTCCTCCGAGGCCACCTTACGAATGCAAGTCGCCATCTTCATCCACACATTGTCCGCATCCCCTCCTTCCTCCCAAGGGCCCTCCTTAATGACCCTCTCCTTGAACACCTGAGCTACCTCCCCCTTGAGCTTCCACCACTTCGTTCTAGCAACTTTGGCACGCTTATCCCGCTGGACACGAATCCGAAAGCGGAAGTCAGCAACCACCAGCTTATGCTGGGGTACAACATTCTCTCCAGGTATCACCTTACAGTCTAGGCATGCACGCCTATCTTCTCTTCTCGAGAGGATGAAATCAATCTGGCTAGAGTGTTGGCCACTACTAAAAGTCACCAGATGTGATTCTCTCTTTCTAAAGAGGGTGTTAGCTACAATCATGTTGTAGGCTAGAGCAAAGCTTAAGACATCTTCTCCTTCTTGATTCCTGATGCCATAGCCCAAGCGCTTCAAAACCTGTGTTAGATGTACCCACGTGGCCATTGAGGTCTCCTCCTATGAAGAGCTTCTCACCAATCGGTACACTCCTAACCATGTCTTCCAGGCCTTCCCAGAACTCCCTCTTGGTGTTTTCATTGTGGCCTACTTGCGGGGCATACGCGCTAATAACATTGAGAACCAAGTCCTCAACTACCAGCTTGACCAGGATAATCTGGTCCCCACGTCTCTTGACGTCTACCACTCCATACTTGAGGCTCTTGTTGATCAAGATGCCTACGCCATTTCTGTTTGCAGCCGTCCCCGTGTACCACAGCTTGAAGCCGGTATCGTCCACCTCCTTCGCCTTGTGTCCTCTCCATTTGGTTTCTTGGACGCAAAGGTTATCAACCCCTCTCCTCACCGCTGCATCAACTAGCTCCCGAAGCTTCCCTGTCAGAGACCCTACGTTCCAACTACCTAAGCGAATCCTCCTAGGCTCGGCTAGCTTCCTTACCCTTCGCACTCGTCGAGTCAAATGCGAAGACCCTTGCTCATTTTCCACTACATCCGGGCGCCGATGTAGCGCGCCACTAAGGATGCGACGACCCGATCCTCGCTCACTTGCCACCGTATCCGGATCAAGATACGGCGCGCCACTTGGGGGGTGACGGCCTAGCCCTTGCCCATTTTCCACCACACCCAGGTTCCGATGTGGCGCGTCGCTGAGAGGGTTACGCCCCAACGAAAATCTTTTGGGTTTCATCTCCATAAGAGTGGCTGAGTTTTTACGTTGGCTCGCCAAGCCTATCATAACCCTCCTCCTTTACCCGGGCTTGGGACCGGCTACGTTGAGACAACATAGGCGGAGTTAAAGGAACGATTTTGTATGAGAAATAAACTTGAATTTGAGAGTATGACTTGTAAGTGAAACAATACCTTAGCAGGCAGCTGGTCATTTTGATTTGTTGGCCATCCTGAGCCCGGTAACACAACAGAAGTACAGAACTCTACATTTTTAATCCAAAAGTTAATGCAAGTGAATGACCCGCACATGCTCGTCTTAATTTTAAACGATTAATCTCTATCATTAGAGTTGGCAAAAGGATTAATCTCTATCATTAATCTCATGCAGTAAAATTTAAAATAAACTTAGGTGCTATTCTGTTAGTGGTGAACTTTGATTCTAAGTAAGATTGAGCTGATGTCTCGTTATTAAATCAACTCATGATGCTGATGTATAAAATCTCCCTCTTTTATTAAATTTTCCATGACTAATCTGCCATATACTGATGAATAAACAGGAAATAAATGCAGATGATTCAGAGTTTCCAACCTTAAGCATATTTGTTTATCTAGACAGAAACAGGGTAATGATATAGCTAGCACTGAAGGAAATAAATTATAGTGGAATGCTGAAGGATTAATTTGCATGTCCATGTTCTTAAGAAAGCAAAAGAGAATCTTGGCTCACTATACACCAACAAGAGCGAGTTTAGGGCTGAATTCCACAAAGTGGTGAATCACATGACAAGTGTTGAAGAATTTGAGGCTGCCTGGGTATACTTGTTGAAAAATACAATTTGAAGTCCCACAATTACATGACAAACCAGTTCGAGATGCGTCGAAAATGGGCATCAAGCCCAATGCATGTGTTCGTCCGTCAGTACATGAGGCTACAATTCGACCGGGAATCAGATGAAAGCTACCAAGAAAACAAGACAAGGATTGTAAGCCGAATTTATGTACATTGTCTTTCATATTTGTTGCTCTGGTTTTTGTATATATCAGCCAACAGAATTAACAAATTATCTCTTTTTTGGTGCTACTCAGAGTAGTGCTGTGATGAGGACAAACGTTGCTATCGAAAGGCACGCGAGTAAGATTTACACAAGAAAGATGTTTGAACAATTTGGTGAGAATCTATTTGAAGGTGGATCATACCAAGTCGAGGAGATTGAAAAGAAAAAGAAAAACATCGCAAGGCACAACGACGCCTTAAAACGAGAGAAGTGGAGTAAGGTCGAATACGAGGTGACCATATCAGATGAAGTTGACTGGTTTGAATGTGAATGCGGGCAGTTTGCCCACATGGGAATGTTTTGCTGCCATGCTTTGAAGGTTACTTTCTGACACGCCATTATGCAGGGGCTGTTCTATCTATTGTTTGCTACCACCCGTGGTGCTTAGCGATTTTTGCTCGTGTGCGCAGGTGATGAACCACGTTGGTGTACTGGAGATACCCAAGCGGCACATCCTAAAAAGATGGACGAAAGATGCTAGAGACATCTTGCCACAACACATAGTTCACTTTCAAAAGGATCAGGCTGCGAATCAATCTTTTACCTGTCGGAGCTCAACTCTGTACCTGCACGCCATGGAACTGGTGAGGATTGGAGAATCATCAATCTCTGCGTACGAGCTCGTATTTGGGAGGATCAAGGACTTAATCATAGAGGTATCTTCGCTGGCGGAAAAGACGGATGGTTTAGGAATTGAGGATAGGATAGCTGCTGAATCAAGTCGAAAGAACAATGGCTCGGTAGGGGCAATCATAAACATTGATGCACAGATGGGTGACAATGAGAACCAGCATGACCGCGTCTGGCAATTGGGATGCCCTCGCTGGTTTGTCTGCTCCAAGCAAGAAGCGTGGTGTTGGCCGGCCGTGCTCGAGCAGAGAGAAAGTGTCATACGAAGGCTTGAGTAAGCGCACAAGGTTGTGCCGTATATGCAAAAGCTCCCAGGGCATAAGAGGACAATCTGCCTGTGCTGAAACAACCTCACAAGCCTGTTACATGCAAGAACTGTTGTGTGACGGGACAACGTCGCACCTCCTGCACGAGGCCGCTTGTGCCCAACGCTTAGGACTTTTTTCAGACCATGTGTAAAACTATAATAATCGAGGATTTTCTAGAGCGTGACTTGTGTCTGAACTTCCCCGCTTGTTCTTCCTGATTGTAAACAGTTGTTTTCAGATAAAGCTGTGGTGTCTGTCCTGATAAATCTGAATTTGCCAATCACTAATAACATCACAGCTATTGTAGCGACCACATAACTAGTTGACAGCTGATCAATAGTGCTTCAGTAATGTTGTTTGCCCACCTGGTTGTGCATAAAAATCACACTGATGGTGCTTATCCCGCTGGCATTTTTGGAAAAGGGTGGCTGGTAGAAAAGTTAATGCGTCCGTGATAGTAACAGGACGGGTAGGCTCAGAAAAATATGTGATCCATCCACGTTTATCCCGTTCCACTACGGCGTGGTCGTTGAGCTGCGCTTTAAAGCACAAGGCCCATCACCGAATACCATGAAAAAACAAGACACACATACGCTCAGGAATACAGATATACACGTGCATCCCGAGGACGACCATCGGCTGAGATTCCGGCCTCAGCTGTTCCCTCGATCAGAAACGAATTTTCGCAAATCCCCCTTCTATTTGATCAACCTCCGGCTCGATATCGCCTGAGCAGCCATGTTGTGAGTCAACGTGTTTGCCATGCAAGCTCTACCCCAACCTTTTCTTCTAGCCTCCTGTGTTGCTCCTCCATGCCGCGTTGCTATCAGCACATATGCCTCCTCGGTTGTTGCTTCATGTGGATTGCTTTCTCATCAAATTTGATATTGTCTGCTCAATCCTGGTCCGTTATTTGATTCACGACCTAAACCAGTAGTGATTACCAAAAATACTTGCTACTATGTAAAGGTACACTTGACTACTCATGTACGTGTGTGATAAGCACCGGATAGCACTTGCTGAATATCAATTATGTAATACAGTGAGAGTACCCATCTTCGTCGTAAACATACTGGCAATGAGAACATTTTAAGCACTGAGGGAATATATATGTTATAATGACACAAAGATAGAACAGTATATGGAATACACCCTTGCATACCTCTTTTCCTTCAGCTACAAAGGATACCCTCGGATCTGTCATCGTTATTCGACTGAGCGAGGAAACAGTTAACCACACAGGAATTATCTAATTAATGGAGCTGACATGTTGGATCACATACTAATAAACTTGGTTAGTGTCATCTACACTCGGTCAATCAGTCTCCCCCTCATTAGATTTTATAAAAGAGAGCCTCCTCTCTGAATTCTATTAACAGAAACCAAAAGTTCATCTACAGCATGAAGAAAACTAAAAAGGGAAGAAGATAACAGAAATAGGAACATTCAGGTAACCCCAGAGGGCACCCAAAACCCACAGATATCTAGGATCCAGGGTTTGCCCTTCAGCAGCTGCGCAACAGAAACAAAATATTTCATCGCTAGATGAGAGTGAACATACTAGCAAAAGCAGTCACCAACAAGCAGGAACAGTCCACAAATGGCAAGAGTGGCTTTAAAAGTTTGATTCCTCTCTTCACTTTAATTGCTTTTAAGCTGACAGTCAAACGACTCCATGTCGCCATCTTTGAGATGCTCGAAAGACATGATTTGTCACTTGCTCGAAGAGCTTTACTCCCCATATCAGCACTAATCTGCAAAATTGACCATGAGTTTAACCAAATAACAAACCACATGAATCAGAACAAAAGTATCAGACACCGCTTTTATTCTCAAAACAGGCCTCATTCATAAACCTCCAAATCGTCAATACAGCAGCCAACCCCACTGCAATACAAAAAAATTGTCTTGATTTTTTTAATCTAAGCCCTCAGAACCTAAAGAAGTCATGATCAGTATAAGGTACAGTTTTTCAGATTAAAAGTGAATTGCAAAATGGTTGAGATCAACTAAGTAGCCCATCTCCGCCACGTAACTAACATGCTTTATTGATGTTCCACAGTTGCAAAGTATCTCCCCAAAGAGTCCTTGTAAATCGCACTGATTCCCATATGATTTTAGGTTTAATGTAGCTGATTTGAACATTAACAAAACAATCACTGAAATAAGACTGACATATTGAATAGAAATATAGTTTGTGGACAATATGCTCGGGACAGATTCGATAAGAGAAGAACAATCAAATAATATGACTTGTACCATTCACACTTAAAACTGACTAACAGAAAGGAAACCAGGAATAATTTTCCAACAATGTAATCATCAGGGATTCAACATCAAACACAGCTAACCCTACAGTTTGCGCTCAGTATGATCAAATACGAATTCGACATGACAACCACAATTGAACATGACGACTTGCAGGATTCACACATAAACTGCATAACGGATAGGAAACCAACTTAATAAACTGATATACAGTTCTCTAGCCACATTATCAGGATGAACTGAATGAGAAGTTGAGAACAACCACTATTGATCACATTTCAGTTGCAACCTTGAAGCTTAAACTGCTCAACAGAAACAAAACAACCTGATATTAGTAGCTCAGAAGAAGCCAACAGCAGTAGACTAACGATGATGGATCGGTCCATTTTGCAATGCATCACTATTGAGAGCCACATCAGAGATCAGTGAGTCATTGCTAGCGATAACAATCTGCCACGATCTGAAAAATTACCAAGCACAAAACTCATAACCAACCAACTGATCCTTCTGCCCATGGAAATGTACACAACATAAGTGCTTGTAATCCAGCATAAGGATGAATTTTGCCATAAATTTTGAGGTTTTTGCCTCGAGGAGCTCGACCGATTTATTGTTAGATGGCCAATAAATCATTTATTGATAAATGCACCAAACCGATTAACACACACATATGAAATCCTTCTTGAATGGAATTTTAATGACAACATATGCTCTTACATTGCATTGCTTACTGCAGTGAACTGTCTGGCTCTGATCAACCTGATTGATTGCTTGCTATTTATATTTCTGTAAAATGTCCCAAGAATAAACATGAGAGTTAAAAAATATCGCATGTCGGAACAATTGAGCTAACTTGAACCCAGTTAAGCAATAGTTGTCTGGCCTCAATCTGAACTGGATTACTATGAAGTTGTTGAGAATGATAACGATGTACTAAACTGTAACTGCTTCAGTAAATAGTAACGTCTCACATAGTTCAATTTTGTAAAAGGAAAACAACATCATCTCTTGGTGTACAGAATGGAATATAGATGCACAACTACCCTAAAAGTGTGTACGAGGAAGGAGACGCGATGTCAGCTTTGATTGCCATGATTCAATCACTCCAATACACAAAAAATGGTTTGGATGTTCTTCTCCCTTCTGACATTTTCAGTCCCTCTATTATGACTCAGGTGAGCAACTCACCAGGAGCTGGTGGGACGCGACGTGAGCAACGTGCGTTGTAGGAGACCTGAAAGCTCTGGCTCGGGGGATCGGATATGGCTGGAACAAAGAGCCATTGCAGCTCCTCCAGTGAAGTCTGACGATGATGGCAACTGCACGGCTAAATTGAAACTGCCAGCAATACACATGTGATCCTCTGTTGCATCAAGCATCCACCATCGTGAGAATGATTCCTTAATTGATCTGAAAAGAGTTGCTTGGATTGATGTACTGTTAGAACTTGATAACAGAGGAGATTGGAAGATGGAGAAGAAAGGGTCAGGGGAGAGGTTCAATTGGGTCGGTGCCTTTTTTAGATCAATATGCTCCTATACCTGGGTGGGGATGTCATGGCCCCGGCGGAGATCCGTGTAGGATTACGGGCCCAGACGCGGGGCGCCTCGGTGGGGATGTCATGATGATCAACTGTCTTTTACATACGAAAGGGAATTTATTCGGCCAAGAAATAAATAACTAAAAACTTGAGTAAAACAAAGGATAGGTTATGATGCATGGTACTGATTAGACCACATATATCAATGTACATAATTTTTTGTACGCGCAAAAAGTAGTAGGTAATAAGCTACGTACAAGGTTGAAGCTCCCTACACATCCAAGGAATAAGGCCATCACAATCATCTATATTCAGCAAGTGCACACAGGCATCAGAGTTCTTGCCTGATCTTGACATGCCGCCATTCTCCGGTTACATATGATGTAATATGTACTCCGTCCCAAAATAAGTGGGACGGAGGGAGTACTTGTTTACGAAGAACAATTTCCTTCTGTAATTACAATGCACGCACATCTTAGATCAGGTTCAACTGAATCTCAGTTCTATAAATTATGTACAGATGCGAATTGGTGGCACCTTATTCTTCTTTTTCTTTTCTATGGACGGGTTCCATCTATTCATCTGGACCATGCACTATCTCCCATAATTATGCCTTGAATCAATAAGCATGTGCATGCACAACCTTTTGTCCCACTAATAGTTGTAGCAGCCCATGAGCCGTACCTGATCACCTTGAACCTAGTATGGAAAAGGAAAACATGTGAAGAATTTCTTCGTAATATACATGAGAAGATATATACTTCTTGCTATTCCTTGGCTGAATATTTAGCACTATATTTTTTTGTTTGACATTCAGACCTTCACTTCTCATTCATTATAATCTGAATGATGCTCATAGTCTATTATGCTCATATGATAGTCCGATTGAATTCCACCATTCCAATTAGTCTCTAGAAGCATCTTAAGCGAAACTACTTATTAGTCAGCCTTGCAAGATATTATGTACTATGTTTGTAAACTAATATAAGATCTTTAGATCACAATTAGTTTACAGAGGGAGTACAACTCTAGCATATTTGCACATGATGATCTCATAAGAGGAGGAAGAACACATGCCTGCAAGGACAGATGAGACGCCCAGGGGATCTCGTGCTTGAGAGCTCCTAGTCAAATCTGCGATGTTCCCCTGAGGGAGAGAGTCGCGGATGGTGGACTCCTCTTCCCCATGAACCCCACCATCATCCTTCCTCCTCCCTCTTCCAGGAAATCCACCTCAAATTCCATGGATTCCTAACGGGGGTCGCTCGAATCGACGGCTGGTTGCTCGGATTGGGTGCCGCGGGCTTGAAGATTGCAGGAGGTTGAAGACCGAGAAGGCTCAGAGTGGCGCCGAAGAAGATTGGGGCAGGTGCAGAGGGGAAGGAGACAGGGCGGTAGACGACCGCGGAAGAAGACCGGCCGCGCGTGCGGTGGCGACGGCGGCGGCGGTGCCGTACGTGTGTGTGTAGGCATCGAGGAGGAGAGGCCGTGCTAGTGGGTTTCTTTTTACAGAAAGATCTGCTCCCCCGTGCGTTGGCCGAGCCCACGAACGAAACGTTTTTTCACCGTTGACCACTTAAATTAGTACCGCGGGTTAATTACCTAAAACAACAGGGACTGTTTTGCAAAAGCGACACGACGGAGAACCCAACAAAATCAATCCATGCTTTATTTTATATATATATAGGGAAAAGATGTAGGAGCCAATATGAGCATCCAGGTTCCGCTATTGGTTATTGACCGGAGATGTGTCTCGGTCATGTCTACATAGTTCTCGAACCCGTAGGGTCCGCACGCTTAACGTTCGATGACGATTTGTATCATGAGTTATGTGTTTTGGTGACCAAAGTTTGTTCGGAGTACCGGATGAGATCAAGGACATGACAAGGAGTCTCGAAATGGTGGACAGGTAAAGATTGATATATTGGAAGGTTATATACGGACACCGGAATGGTTCTGACAAGGTTCGGAGATTTTTCGGAGTACCGGGAGGCTACCGGAACCCCCCGGGAAAGTTAATGGGCCTAATGGGCCATAGTGAAGGAGAGGAGGCAGGCCACGTGAGTTGGCGCCCCCCCCTTGCCCAATCCGAATTGGACAAGGGGAGGGGGCGCGGCCCCCTCTTTCCTTCTCCTTCTCCCTCCTTTCCCCTTTCCCCCTGTTCATTCGAAGGAAAGGGGGGCGAATCCTACTAGGAACGGAGTCCTAGTAGGACTCCCCCCTCTTGGCGCGCCCCCTTGGGCCGGCCTCCTCCTCCCCCTCCTTTATATACGTGGGTAGGGGGGCACCCCAAAGACACAACAGTTGTTTCTTAGCCGTGTGCGGTGCCCCCCTTCACAGTTTACTCCTTCGGTCATAGTGTCGTAGTGCTTAGGCAAAGCCCTGCGTGGATCACATCACCAACACCGTCGCCACGACGTCGTGCTGACGGAACTCTCCCTCGACCCTCTACTGGATCAAGAGCTCGAGGGACGTCATCGAGCTGAATGTGTGTTGAACGCGGAGGTGTCGTACGTTTGGTACTTGGATCGGTTGGATCGTGAAGACGTTCGACTACATCAACCGCGTTAACATAACGCTTCCGCTTTCGGTCTATGAGGGTACGTGGACATACTCTCCCCGTCTCGTTGCTATGCATCTCCTAGATAGGTCTTGCGTGATTGTAGGAATTTTTTTGAAATTACATGCTACGTTCCCCAATAGTGGCATCTGATAACCCACAAGTATAGGGGATCAATCGTAACCTCTTTCGATAAGTAAGAGTGTCGAACCCAACGAGGAGCTAAAGGTAGAACAAATATTCCCTTAAGTTCTATCGACCACCGATACAACTCTACGCACGCTTAACGTTCGCTTTACCTAAAACAAGTACGAAACTAGAATTACTTTGTAGGTGTTGTTGGTGTAACACCCCGGATGTAACTTTCCATATTTGTAACTTCAACTCTTGCCATTTTCGGCTATGTGTTATGGTATTCCCTCCGTGGTCGAGTTTTGTTTTCCGTTTTGCATTTTGTTTTTGTCATGCATCTCATATCATGTCATCATGTGCATTGCATTTGCATACGTGTTCGTCTCATGCATCCGAACATTTTCCCCGTTGTCCGTTTTGCAATCCGGCACTCCCACCTCCTCCAGCGCACTCCTCTTGTTTCTTTTCGTAAGCGGGTGTTGAACGTTCTCGGAATGGACCGAGGCTTGTCAAGTGGCCTTGGTATAACACCGGTAGACCACCGGTCAAGTTTTGTTCCATTTGGAGGTCGTTTGGTACTCCAACGGTTAACCGGGTAGCCGCAAAGTCCGTTTGTGTGTGCAGCAAAAACCCCTCTCTAAACAGCCCAAAACTCCTCTAAGTCACTTCCATGTTGTATGTCGTTCGATCACGATCGTGTGGGCGAACACCTCATTTGGACTCTCCTAGCTCCGTCTATCTATATAAATGTGAGACCCCCCGAAATTCCCGCAGTCCAAAACCCTAGCCATCTCCCTCTCCGCGGCCGGACGCGTCCGCTCCGGCCGGACGAAATCGCGCCGCCGCCCT